>NC_089508.1:180821940-181122712 GCF_036850995.1 Saccopteryx leptura
GACTCTTAATATTGTGCTCCATGCCTGCAATAGTTGCCATTGCTTTTGTGGAATTTAGGTTCTGAAGGTACAGACTTGGGTGAATTAGGCAGATAGTGAGTGGATTTGATTTGGCAGGAGGATAGTGAGGCGCTACATTGAAGTCTTGTTCTTATGTCTCTGAATTAATATATGCATATTCACATGCATAATCAATATATACATAATATGTAACTAATATTATATATATATATAATGCTTTCCTTTATTGTGTTTAACGTTTAATTTAAAGATTAAAATTTTAAGTCTCTTTAAAGACTTCTCTTACTCCATTTTTCACCTACCAGACTGGGTAGAGAATGCTATTTCTTGTGTTCAAACATTTCATTTTGACCTGTGGCAAGCCTAGTAAAACAGTGCCACCAACAGCCTCATTAACCATGCCCATGGATGCTTTCCTCTCACAGCATTTCTACATGGGGAACTGTAATCAGCTGTTTCCAGACATTGTATCCTATAGGCAGCACTCATGAAACTGGCCAGGTTTCTAAAGATAGTGGTAAGACCCACTTACATATTGTGGCTTGAGAGGATGCACATTTGATGGGAAGATCAGCAAAATACTCAAAGAAAAACACTAACCCACTAGCAAAATGGCCAGGAATTGTTCTACTGGGTTATGTTTGTCTTTTTTTAATGAATAATTAGGGTCAATTTTTAAACACACAAGAAAGGTGTGTCTGATGCAAGAAAGCTGATGAAATCAGAAAGAAAACCCAAGAGGATCCCAGTATCACTAGACTTTTTCAGCAGGAAGAGCTGGATAGGAATCCTTCTGTGAACCATAGAAATAATAAATGCTAAGCCCATTGGAACATAATCTCAATCAGCAAGATGCCACTGCTTTCCAGATTCTCTCCCAGGGCTCTGCTAATTCCATGCCAACACTAGCGGTGGATTTCTTCCTTCTAATCTCCCCTAATGCCTTATTCGATTATTGTCACTGTTCTCCAACCATGCACTGCCCTTTCCGACTCTCATTTCCCAAATGAGTCAGTCAGAGGTGGCTGGGTGTCCATCGGGACACAGTCTAAGAACACAAACCACCGTGTTCCAGGTGAAGAGACAGAAACGAGTCCCCAAGAGAGCAAGGGGGACCCTTGCAATTTTTTTCTGGCAACCTCACCCTCTACTGGATTACTGGCCTGGACACAAATGAGGAAAAGGGATATGAGGGGTCCAGAAGGTTGCTCTGGTTGATTGGCACAGGGGAGCTGGTCAGTGGGGAGGAGTAACCAGGAGGAAGGCGAAGTGGGCATTCAGTGCACTGCGGAATGGCATCCCCTCTGCCCTGGCTGTACATTATTTTGTGGTGAGTAAGATTTTTTCTTCCTGATTGCTTTCCTTTTTAGCTCAGGGAAAAGGGAAAGCACATATCTCCCCCTGGGTGACTTCTATACCAATCCTGAAAGGAGCCTGGGTGGCATGGCATGTAGTTGTGTGTGTGTAGGGGGAAGACAAGGGGGATTGAATAGCTCATTTTGACTGAGGCTGGCCGTGGGAATCATTGACTGTCTACCCACAGGGTAGAAAATGCCCTAGGGAAGCTTGAAGATGAAGGGAACTTCTACTCGGAGAACATCAGCCGGATCCTGGACAGCTTGCTTGAAGGCTATGACAATCGGCTGCGCCCGGGATTTGGAGGTGATAAGCAGCATCCTTTGGTAGACCAGACATCCATACTCTCCTGCTCTCCCCCCCACCCCCCCACACACACTTACTGCCATTCCAAGGTCTAGAGGCCTCAGAAGGAGAGCTGAGGGGGCAAGTGCAGGGGTACTGGAGAGAGGCTATGTGTGCATTCCCATTCAAGCTCTGCCTGTCCTCAGTTAGTGACCTTACATGTAAGCTATTTGAATTCTTTGAGCCTCAGTGTTCTCCATTGAATGCATGAACAGTGCTCGCCTTCTAGAGTTGTGTGTGTTGGATGGGATTCTCCATGTAAGACACTTTTTCTTAGTATTGGTTCTCATCAAAGCCATCAATATGTTAGTTACTGTTATTATTTTTATTGGAGTACTGACCTAGTTTGCTTCTTTTCCCTAAATTCCCCCAGTTGACCAGATTAACTCAAAATAAGGCAACTGGTATGAATTGTCAGAGTTGAAGAATTCAAGGGCCCCATTCCTGGGATTACTTTAGGTTGGGCTTCAGATTCTGGCTGTGAGAAGGGGGTCTATTATAAGGTCATTCAGTTCAGTTCCTTTACCATCACTGGTGATAACTGCCCCCAACCTTCTGGGCTAATTTCAGGTGCTGTCACTGAAGTCAAGACAGACATTTACGTGACCAGTTTTGGGCCCGTATCAGATGTGGAGATGGTGAGTGAGCTCTGAGTGAGGAGGGTAACTTTTCTTAGAGGAAGAGTGGGCCATGTCCCAGACCCAATGATAATGGGCATTGTTACCAAGCAATACAATGCAATGTGCAACTCAGGCTGGGAGGGCATAGCCATTAGAGCAGCTTACTGGCTTAACTCCTTCACTAAGGGCTTTGCTTGCCCACTTTAATCTGAGGGATTGTATAAGACAATATCCTCTCTTCTATCCACACATCATGCACTGATTCTCCCCTACAAAGAGAAGGTTTTCCTCATCTTTATGAAGTCCTCATAAATGTTTGGTGTAGCAAAATGAAAAGCCAACGAAGGCACCATGTAAGAGTATGTGGAGACTTATCTATGAAACTTAAAACATAGATTTTTTTTTATTTATTTTTGGAGTACTTCATTTTCAGTATACGTAATTAAAAGAGTAAAGGGAGTTATTTGTAAAAGCTAATGCATTTCACCTTTTCTGTTGTGACTAGACAAGTAGGTGATCTGGGGACTCTGCTGTAAGTACAGATGGTTGTGGGATTCATAAAAGGATATTTATAGGAAGTGGCAATGAGAACCTAAACTAGTCTTCTAGAAAAAAAGTAGATTAAATAAATAAAATATGCTCTCAAAGTTCTTAGGTAGCCTTTCCTCTGGAAAGTACAATATAAATCCTAAAACCGAAATAAACATAACTTTCTCAAGAAGTGTCTCATTATGTTTTACTATAATTATAGATGAAAGGTATTAGCGTATTTTTCAAAGGCTGTTTTGCAAGTTGTCAAGAAAAGAAAACAAGGAAGAAGAAAACAAAGAAAAAAAGGAAGAGGTGAAAGAGGAAGAGAAAGAGGAGAAAAGAAGAAGAAAGAAAATAAAGGAAGAGGAGGTCACAGGGAGGAGTAGTTTAAGAAATAAATGTCCTGAGACTCAAAAGGAGATTGTTCATTAACCAGAATCTTCAATCATTTTACTATCATATGTTCTATTTGAATACTGAGTCATCCAAGTATAAATACCCATAACAGCATTCTACTGTATTATTTGAAATCTGGGGATACCTGAACCTTATTTTATGTGGTTAGACTAGCTGATGGTAAGGAGAGCAGCACAAAACCTAAACTCTGAATCTTTTGCATATTTTTCTTCTAAATTAAGGATGGGGGAATTGATGGGCTAATAGATGGAGAGAGATGGGTAACAGAAAAAGAAGTATGTTGAGGATGTTCAAGATTAAAGAGGGAAGTTTGCACAAGACAGCACTATCTTTTATAACAATACAATCGTTGAGTTTGAGAAAAATAACGATTTACTGAAATTATGTCTTTCCTGATAGGTTATTATCATGAAAAGTTGTTTCACTCTTTAAGTATCAGGACTGGGTACATTATAATATTTGAGTAGTGAATAAACTATTCTTAAGAAACCATCTCCCCAGCCTGCATGAATATCTTATTTTCTCTTAGGAGTATACCATGGATGTTTTCTTCCGCCAGACTTGGACTGATGAGAGGTTGAAGTTTAGGGGGCCAACTGAGATTTTGAGTTTGAATAACTTGATGGTCAGTAAAATCTGGACACCTGACACTTTTTTCAGGAATGGCAAAAAGTCAATTGCTCACAATATGACAACTCCTAATAAACTCTTCAGAATAATGCAGAATGGAACCATTCTCTACACCATGAGGTAAGGTTTCCCCAGTTCTACTTCCTCTGCACAAATGCTTTGTCCATGATACTAACTCAGAACCATTCATTTCAATGTCCCTAGGCTTACCATCAATGCTGACTGTCCCATGAAGCTGGTTAACTTTCCCATGGATGGGCATGCTTGCCCACTCAAGTTCGGGAGTTGTAAGTTATCATAAAAAGCTTCTGAGAGTCCAATAATGCATTCAGAATATGTAATTATTTGGTTTTAATGAGAGACTGGAAAGCAAAAACAGGACTATTGCTATGAAATTCAAAGTGTGGTTCTAGGAATATATTTATTCAATACTTAATCATATCTGTCATAGTTAGTGATTTTAAGTCACCCAGATTAAAGAAAAGCATTAAGAAAAATTTTCTTTTTATATAGACAAAATCTGATTTGAAATTTAAAAAACCTCCACTAGCCAGATTCACTATTATGTTTAATTTGTTTAAAAATTCAGATGCCTACCCAAAAAGTGAAATCATATATACATGGAAGAAAGGACCACTTTACTCAGTTGAAGTCCCAGAAGAATCTTCAAGCCTCCTACAGTATGATCTGATTGGACAAACAGTATCTAGTGAGACGATTAAATCTAACACAGGTGAGAGTTTGACCAACACATAAATGCAATCCTGCAAGGTGACACCAATGTGCACCTCAACATATTTATTTCTTTTTCCTCTACATAAGCCATCCTTAGATAAGTTTCATGTCATGAAGTGATGAGTAGCTTTCTTTTAAATAGATTTTGCAACCATAGCAGTTTGTGTATCGTTGGAATGAGTAGGTTTGTATGACTCAATGAATCCCACCCCAAACAATGAGCTGATGATGTATCTATCATCTGCTGATCAATGTATCTGCCACATATTAAAATATGCCTTCACTTGTTTTCTTCCAGCCCTTAATTTAAAGAACGGTGAGATTTATTCCCAGCTGTATTCTTTTTACACACTGTCAACACAATAATACTGATATATGGGTCTTCCAACAGGTGAATACGTAATAATGACGGTTTACTTCCACTTGCAAAGAAAAATGGGCTACTTCATGATACAGATATATACACCTTGCATTATGACCGTCATTCTTTCCCAAGTGTCTTTCTGGATTAATAAGGAGTCAGTCCCCGCCAGAACTGTCTTTGGTAAGTGTCACTCTTTGGGCTCTATGCCAACTCATCCTCCAGCTCCTATGCCTTGAACATGTTGGGAAATATTCACACCAGTGCACTTTTTTCAGTCCACAAAGGAAACAGCCTCATATCTCATTCAGACACATGTATCATGGAACATGACCCTTATATTATGGTAAGTTTTGTGCAACAAAGAAATCAGACTCAGCGAGAGTTCTGGCTGGTTTCTTGTGACCTTCCCATGCCCTATTTAGTAGGGTTTCTTTTTTTCTAATCTTGATTTGATTTTTCATAACCAAGGGCAAGCATAAAAGTAAAGACTGACATGTAAATCCATAAAAGCAAAGGCTTAGTTATTGAATTCACTATCACATAAGTTGTAGGTCACTTACTTGTGTTAGGTTGAATTATAAAAATATTGCCATCTTTTTAGGTCTAAAAATAAATACTACTAGTTTCCCATGGTTCAACCTAAATATTTAGTTCCACTTATGATGTATAAAATCACTACTAGTTTTGATAAATCAAAGTAAAATAAGAAAAAGAGATGTAACAGAAAATATCATCAAAACTGTTTTTTTCTGAGTTTTCATGATTATGAATTCAGCAGTTCCTACAAGAAGACCTACATTGAACTAAAATCTCAGATGAATTTTGACTTTTAACTTTACTGTATTAAAATAGATCTTTCTGCAAATTATAAAATAATATCTATATAATCATATTGACCATATTCAAATTATATAAATTCCTCAGGTCATAATTTAAGACAGAAAACTTCTGGTAGATTAATGGTGAAATTATTTCCTTACAAGTAAATATTTCACCTTAAAACCAAGCTGGAGATTTTTTTTAAAAAATTGAGGAACCTAATTTATGATTATTACTCATACCAGAGAGACATCTTAAATATGATACAATATATTATTAGTTATTAAAATTGATCAGGAGTTCAAGGTTTTGTTACTTTAGTTATAATTTGCTTTAGGTTTTCTCAAGAAGTAAACAACTAGAATTTTCATGACTTAATTTATACAGTAGTTATGCTACATCAATTTAAAAAATATGTTTTGAGTTAACTAAAATGTACAGGTCACTACACTAGATATTGAAGGATACAAAAATGATAATGCTTATGATAATAATTGTGAACAATTATAAAACAATAAAATAACGGCAAAAATTACATTTGGAGAGTGTTTAATCCCGACCACTAACACGTTCCCATTTTAGCTTATTATTGGATCCTCAATGCTAATACTGCATCTCATTCTTCTCTATGTTAGGGATCACCACCGTCTTAACCATGACCACTTTAAGCATCAGTGCCCGTCACTCTTTGCCGAAAGTATCGTACGCCACCGCCATGGACTGGTTCATAGCCGTTTGCTTTGCTTTCGTCTTCTCTGCTCTTATTGAGTTTGCAGCTGTCAATTACTTCACCAATCTCCAGACCCAGAAGGCCAAACGGAAGGCGCAGATGGCAGCCTCACCCCCCGTGACAATATCAAAAGCGCCTGAACCCTTGGAAGCTGAGCTTGTCTTGGTAATTGTTTACTTTACTAATCTCACTAGAAAAAAAATAAATAAATGAGGTAATCCAAACAGTGATCACCAACAACCAGATAGTCCAAAAGTCCTATTAGTTGAGTACAAGTTACGTAAGCCTGGTTACAAAGCCAACTTTTTTATTTTAACTTCATAGAAAAAAGTCAAGCAACCATCCTTCATTTATCTTTGCCCTAAATGTTTGGCACTCCTTTCTCTCCCTCTCTAGTAGCGACAGATTCCAAGCTCTCAGAGACAAAAATTCTTCTTAGCCTTTAGATGTTTGCTCTGAACAAGTTCCCTTAAAACAACCATGGAGAACAAAGTAAAAAAAAAAAAAAAAAAAGAAAGATCCTAATAAACCTTTGAGTCTTCAGAGTCTGAAGAAAACAAACAGGGACTCCTAAGGAACAGACAATTTTTATTAGAAATCTGCTTGCTGGTTTATGTCATGAGGGCAAGACATGAGTATTAGGGTCTAGAAATGCTGAGTCATTAGCCAAGGTTTCAGTTCAGATGAAAACATCCTCATATTCATATTCGTATATGATATTAAAGCTTGGATAATATACATAGATGTGGCTTTATTCAAAGATTTATAATCAGTGAGAAATATCCATACAACTAAGTTTAGACTTCTGGCTAAGCTATGGTCCCCTCAGGTGGTTTGAATATGAAACCAATGACAGCATTGATAATGCAAGGGTCATAAATGTGCCCCCAAATTTCAATTTCACATGTGAGTTCATTCTCCCAACAATTAAGTTGCACACACTTTTTAATGGAGCATAGAACTGACTGACAAGT
This sequence comes from Saccopteryx leptura, assembly GCF_036850995.1. Lineage (NCBI taxonomy): Eukaryota > Metazoa > Chordata > Mammalia > Chiroptera > Emballonuridae > Saccopteryx > Saccopteryx leptura. The sequence continues at coordinate 180,829,483 of NC_089508.1, forward strand.
ATACATTTTGTATATGAATATAAACTCCAAATAGTGGCTCTTGAAAATAGGAAAACTTTGTTCTGTAAAAGTAAGTAATGCAGATACTTTAGACTGAAAATTTCCTTAGAGTTGATCAATTCTCATGAACCTTTCCAAATCATGAAATCACATTCAGTTCAGCTAATTCTCGGTTAACTTTTATGACAAAAATTAAAAAGCTATGTGTATTTTACCTTAGATATTCAGGCATTTATTGGCTAAAAAAATAATTTTTTACTGAAACTTTTCTCTTTGGTAAGTCAAAAAACTTGTTTGAGAATTCACATTTCCCCCAAGGAATAAAATAAGGCTATTCCCATGATAAGCAGAAATATATCATTTAAAGGTTTTTTTCTTGAATTATCCCTTGTTAAAAAAACAAAAAATGTTATCTAGTGATTCAGTAATTACTTCCACTTACAAATTGAAAACAGAGAGTCAGAGAGGAAAATTATTAGTTATTAGTTGGTAGAAAAACTAGGAATTGATTTTATAATTCCTGATATCAACAGCATTGCAGAGCTCTCCCCTTCCTGACAATTCCTTAAACACTGAAACATAAAATATTTTCAGAATGTATGTGATGTCATCTCCAAAATTCTTCCCTTGATGTAATGATTTTTAAAAAATATATAGATATATTTTGAAAGGTCAAAAAAATATAAATTTTGTCACAAAAATGTTAGTCTGAAAATTCAGTCAAAACACTTGAAAATTATTTTTTTTCAGAAAAGATCAATTCCAAATATTTTTGAGAATTATTTTATGTTTGTAAAAATAAGGGATTATGTTGTAAGTCATAAGTCATCTGTATTTATATAGATATATAATTGACATATTGTCCAAAGGTCATATATTAATATATAGTTATCAGAAGGAAGAATTAATGTTTATCAGAATTCAGTTTAACAGTCTGTTAATTAAAAAATAGTAAAAATCAAAGAGAATTTTATAAGAAACAGGGTAAAAGAATAACTCCAATGACTTTGAATATGCTCATTGATCTGATATAGAAATAAAAAGACCATTTTCTTTACTTCAACCCTTTTGAAATATATATTAATGAAGGGAATATGATTTCAAATCTTTGAAGAAAGTGGAGTTATTATTTCCTTAGCCTATTATTTTAAAGTTATAATTTATTAATAAGATGGAATTTAAGATCTCAGGTCTTCATATAAACTATCTTCTGCAATTCTAAAATAGTAATATATAATGAGCAGTTCTTTTGGGAAGTTGGATAAAATATTGCATTTAAATCATCTCAAAGTACATTTTTTTTGCAAGTTGACTTTTTTTTTTAAATGAAAAATATATTTCTAAACCTGGCTCTACTTAAAATGTTTTAAGGAAATGAACAGTAATTTGGTTTCTGAAAGGCTAGGTCAAAGTGTAAAAATAAAAAAAAATAACTAAACCTAACAGTACAAATCTTGGAGATGTCAAAAATACATAGAGATGATTACATGGAACATTTTATTTTATTTATTTATGTCAAAACTGGGCAGTCTGCCATATATGTATGTATATATATAGATATATATACATACATATATACATATATATATATAATGTAGGGGAACAAAAATTACACATTTGCAATTTATACAACACAATAGTATATTATGATTGCTAGGTCATTTTTTTCCTTTCAAATACCATGACATTTAATAATGTCTATTCAGTTGTAACCAAAATAACATAATTTGAGTAACTTGGGCATTGCAATAGCAAGCCAATGATGAAGCTGAAATGAAATAAGTGCTTGGAAATTTCATGTAATGCTAAGTTGTGTATTCTCACGGACTCATTGCTTTTTACAAGGAATTACTTATAATGGATGTGGAGAAAAGTTTATCACTGATTTTAACCTTAAAATAAATAATAATAATAATAATGAATTCTAAACATTTCAAATCTAGTACTGCAACTGGAAGGACTCCTCAGAAGGGCTTTATAGACTAATTACTTTTCTGTTTTTAAGGCATTTAGAACTGGAGACTTTATTTACTTATTTACATATTTTAGGTTTTGAGAAGAAATCGTCCACAATTTCTTTTCTACTTATAGGGTATTTTTTTTTAATGCTTGTATGTGGTATATTTTCTTGGTATTAGAGAGCTATTTCTGCCTTCATATTTCAGAACTTGTGTCTGAAGTATGCTTATTCTCCATGTAAAACCAAGTTCAGAACTTGATGCCTTTCTGAATGTTTTGCTAGCTTCCTTGTTAAGTTAAAAGCTAAAGCCCACATTACTTATTCTTAAGAGAATGCCCGCTCTCCCTGACCCATGAACAGAACCAGGATCTTTTTTTTTTTTCCAGAGGAGCTGTGGGGTTCTTAGTAAATTATCTACAAACAAAATTGACCAAAATGTCATTAGTTAGGACAATAGGTATATTTTATACTGATTACATTGTTTATTCATTTATTCATTGTTTCCTTTGCACTTAGCACCTATTTATTGAGTACCTATGTGTTCACTGACCCCTTTTTAAGTACTTTCATGCGCCAGATCCTTTGTAGAAAGCTGAGGATACATTAATGAGTGACGTCACTAGGGGCCTCTTCCCTCATTGACCTTTTTTAGTGGGAAGAGAGGCAAACCACTGAGCCACGTGACAAAGGCTGTGTTTAGATGGGCGGTGTGCTGAAAGAGAGCCATACAAGAGACCCTAACCCAGACTGGAGTGGTCAGCATTCTGAGGGAAGAGATGCCTAATCTGAGAACAGAAACAGGAGCTTGGTCCTGCTCCAGAAGCGCTAAGTCAGTCGCTAGACACTTGGGCATAGAGAGGGAAATAAGACGTTATGTCCTTTCTGTTTCAAGGTTCTTTTTCAAGGTTGGAATATCTGCTGGGCCATTCCCATGCTGCCCTTTGAAGCACAGGAAACTGAAAGATTTACCTCCTCTGCTCCAAATATTGCCAAGGTTTCTTTGAGTGCTACCATCCCTCAGTAGAATTAAAGGTTGAATTAAGACCATCAGAGACACTGAGCACCAGAAAGTTCATGGCTCCCCTTCTCGTGGCTGTGCCATTGTATGACTTTAGAGAGAGCGAGGTCAATGACATTAGGGGTGTAGATGGTTAATTCTTTCCCCATATCTTCTATCAAATCCCCATAGAATATGTCATTCTTCCCTGTCCAAACACTCCGATATGGTTTCCAGACATGCCCCTCGAACCACCGACCCACTAGATTGCTGCCAATAAAGCTGCTTCTCTCTAGAAATTCCTGGTTCAGCTCTGTTTCCAATTCCACCAGCTGTAGCCTAGATGCAAGGAAATTTGACAGTGTTCCTGCAACGTGATGCATTTTCTCCACAGTGATATGATAATTTAAAAATACTGATAGTTTAAAAATGTCAAATACTTAATGTTTTCAGAAATATTTTGTCATATTTTTTATGTCCCTGTTTGCTGGCTCTAGAAGCAGATACAGTGTCTGCCCCTTGAGTGATGCAGCCGCAGTTAGAATATCTCTTGAGGGGTAACTCATTGCCCCTCCTCTGTCATATATTAGACTCACTGACCATTGTATGAGAATTGCTCTAAGTACTTCCCCAATGCCTTATCCCTACCTCCAATAATTGATTGTCATAAAGTCCAGTTTGATTCAAAGCACCTTTGCAATATGGTGTTATTTAAGACAAAGCTGCACTCTAAAAATACCCAAAGCAGGATGGCACTCAGCAGCAGGGGAGCCCTGGAAAAATTCAAAACCACAGGTGTTCCACTCAAAACAGTGACAGCCCCAAGCTGAGCCCTCATCTGGACTCTGACAAAAGCCTGTTTTCCCATCCACGGAAGCCGCTGAGCTTACAATGAGCAGGCGGGCGGGGTCTCATGCAAACCTGTGGCTTGGTTTGGAAAATTGGCTTTCTGTTCATTTCAGAAATTCAATGTGATTCTTTTTTTTTAATTTTATTTTTTATTTTTATTTATTCATTTTTAGAGAGAGGGAAGAGAGAGAGAAAGGGGGAGGAGCAGGAAGCGTCAACTCTCCATATGTGCCTTGACTGGGCAAGCCCTGGGTTCTGAACCAGCAACCTCAGTGTTCCAGGTCGATGCTTTATCCACTGCGCCACCACAGGTCAGGCTCAATGTGATTCTTTTAAATTGACGTCCACTCTCCTGTACTGAGAATTCTCAATTATCCAGGAGCTGCTTACCCAGCGTGAGTGTTGGCCGGGCTTCATGCATTTCCTTGGGTACCTCGTATTGCTGCCTGCTAGGAATTCTCCCATTGCCGTTGGGCCATGGGCCAGGTGTAACTCTACAAGCCAATGATTCTCAATGGTAGCTGAATTTCCCCCAAGAGGGTATTCTCAAGGTCTGGAGATATTTTTGGTTGTCAAAACTCTGGAAAGAGGGGGCTACCGGCATGCTGCAGGCATCTTGTGGGGAGAGGACAGCGATGCTGTTCAACATCCCATGCTGTACAGGACAGCCCCCACAACAAAGGCATATCCCACTCAAAATGTCAACAGCTCTGGGGTTGGGAAACCATCCCCTGCAATGTAAAGCTGACGGGAAGAAACAATAATTGTGAGTGTGATCTTTGGAATCTGAGAAAGATTGGATTCAGGCACTGCCAGCTACTACTTGTGTGAGCTTCCTGCCTAAGCCTTCATTTGTTCATCTGCAAAATGCAAATGAGATTTTTTACATGGCAGACTCCTTCTAGAAATGAGCAACAAGATGCTGCAAGGCGCGGTGCCGTGCTTGCCGCCAGTATGTTACCTAGAGCAACATGTAAAATAATATACTAAAGTGTGATGGGTCAGAATCATAAGATCTTTTGTTCCTTTCTTTTTGCCTGATGACTGAAAGACATTTCGAAAACTGTTTAGATTTTCATTCATTGGTCGATTCAGCATGGGTTTATTAAGCATATACTATGTTCTGTGCACTGGCTAGGCATGGCAGAGCACTTACACATGACAATGATAAGCCTCTACCATGCATGTCAGGAAAGGAGGCAGGGCATCACAGAAGTAGTATTAGAAGGAAGGATGTTGGATAGCTAGGAGAGCTGTAGTAACTAAGCAGGCCAAAAAGGTGTACAAAGTGTGTGTGTGTGTGTGTGTGTGTGTGTGTGTGTGTGTGTGTAAAAATTTCAAAATAATTTTGAAAACGTGAAGTGTTTGATGGTTTTTTAGGCTATCTGATTTTTTTTAAAACTATCATATCACTGTGGAGAAAATATATCACTATGGAGAAACTGTCAAATTTGCTTGCATTTAGGCTACAGCTGGTAGAATGGGACACAGAGCTAGACCCAAAATTTCTAGAGTCTTTCTCAAATTCTTAAAGAAAAAAAAGCACAAAGAAAGTAATAATTGTCCCCAACTCTAAAGAAAGTAAATTGAAGCTTATGGGGAGTCTATAAAATCTATGACACGTCTTAGTCATACAGCAGCTGTGTAGTATATGTGGCCTTGAAATCTAGGGCTTTCTGACTTTTCTATCCTCTTAACTTCTTTTAGGTGAGAGGAGGGGAGATAGTGAGGCAGACTCTTGCATGCACCTTAACTGGGATCCACCAAGCAGCCCCATCTGGGGCTGATGCTTAAGTACCAAGCTATTTTTAGTGTCTGAGGCTTATGTGCTCCAATGAATCTTTCCTCAGTGCCCAGGGCCATGCTCAAACCAATCAAGCCACTGGCGTCAGGATGGAAGAGGGAGAGAAAGGGGAAAGAGAAGAAGGGAGAAGCAGATAGTCACTTCTCCTGTGTGCCCTGACCGGAATCAAACTGGGATGTCCATACGCTTGGCTGACACCTATCCACTGAGCCACTGGCCAGAGCTGCCCTCTTAACTCTTAAGCAACCCTCCATAGAGATTGTTTGGGAAAATAAATGAGGAAAAGAGGGAAATCCTATCGTAGAGAACCTTTAATTCTAGGCTAATGCCATTGTGCTTAAATTTTTCATGGCGTTTGTTTGGTCTTGAATGATGTTGCTGAATTCTGGACAAGGAGTAATTTGTCAACCTCATTTTAAGTCATTTGTGACACTGTGACAATGTCAGGAGATTGACAGTTATCTTTCTCTCCCCCACATCTCTTAACAAAGAGGGAGAGAAGAAACAATGCCTTGCATTTTCATGGCACATTATGTTTTACAATCACTAGTTCATGTCAATAAACATTTTAATACCTGCTTCCTTTCTCCCTAAAAAAGAAAAAAATAAAAAAACCCCACCAGTCTCAGCCCATGTGTGCTATTAAAAGCTGACAAATTGAGAAAGAAAAAAACCCTGCTCTGAAGGCTTACCCTCTATTGACTTAATCATGATTTTCAGAAATTTTACCAGAGTTAAATATTTTAACTGTCCATACATCTGGGAGGAAGAGACTCCTTTTTGGAAAACAAAACCATAACACATTTTTTAAAATTTTTTTTTATTATTATTATTTTTATTTATTCATTTTAGAGAGGAGAGGGAGAGACAGACAGAGAGAGAGAGAGAGAGAGAGAGAGAGAGAGAGAGAAGGGGGGGAGGAGCTGAAAGCATCAACTCCCATATGTGCCTTGACCAGGCAAGCCCAGGGTTTTGAACCGGCGACCTCAGCATTTCCAGGTCGACGCTTTATCCACTGCGCCACCACAGGTCAGGCCCGTAACACATTTTGCTACATCTGGTGAAGGATATATTAATAACATAGTTACTGAATGAAAATTCAAATTAGAGTCTTAGATGATCAAAGCTTACATGAGATGGTACTTGCTGCGCTTCCTCTCTAAGAGAGCAGCATACGTTGAGACCAAAACACCACTGCCCTGGTCCTATCCACACAATGTCTGGTGACCCTGGGCACAGTAGTCCTTAGCTGTCATTTATTTTTAATAGAAAGTATCACTTATTTCCTGCCCTAAATCAGAGATTCATCCCTCAACTATTTTAAATTATCTTCTGCATCCAAAGCCTGTCATTTCTTTAATTCGGTCCAGAGTGCCCAGCACAATACTGGGCCAAAACAACTAAAGATATTACATGCTAGAAATTCACCATGATCCTATTGAATTAGACTTGACTACACAGCTTCACTTCCGCTTTTGGGGAAAGAACAGATGTTCCCATGTCCCCTGAAAGCATCCTGGGCTTGAACTCTTCTCTGTTGACAATTATTATTATTCAGATACTCAGTAAGAAACCAAACAGCAAAATTCAGGAAGGGAAACAGCAAAGAGGCTCTCATGGCCGTTGTCTCCCGCAGTCCAAATGTCACCACATCGGCAGGTCGATCTGGTCCTGTGGCTCAACCAGCACAGGAGAGGTGGCTGTCTCACCCTGTGGCTGCAGGGTGGCTGGCTAAAGCCACAGGAGTCTACCCACGTGAGCAACAGACCCTGCCAGGCAACAAAGTGGTGATTCCGCTGCCAGGGAGGAAACACGGTGGTTTTACAAGAGCAGGTGATCACGCACAGCAAGTGTTGGGAGGGGGAGATCCGGCCAGGATGACCTGGCCACAAGGAGAGTGACCATTATAGCCGCGGTCCCCAACCCTGGGCCGCGGACTGGTACTGGTCCGTGGGCCATTTGGTATCGGTCCGCAGAGAAAGAATAAATAACTTACATTATTTCCGTTTTATTTATATTTAAGTCTGAACGATGTTTTATTTTTAAAAAATGACCAGATTCCCTCTGTTACATCCGTGTAAGACTCACTCTTGACGCTTGCCTTGTAAGTTCGACAATTATATTTAAAAATAGCACAGATTTTACGCCGGTCGCATAATTTTATTTTGTGCGTTTATCCGTCCCATCCTAAAGGCCGGTCCGTGAAAATATTTTCTGACATTAAACCGGTCCGTGGCCCAAAAAAGGTTGGGGACCACTGCGTTACAGGATTCAGGTAAGAGAAGAGGAATCAGAGGAAGGGCCCCTAGTCTTCAACAGCATGAAAGGAATTAGAGCAAACAGAGTTAGAATTGCTGAATGAGGCCCTAGGCTTTAGCATAAAGATGACAAAATTGGGGGATGTAACACCAGGGGTCCCCAAACTTTTTACACAGGGGGCCAGTTCACTCTCCCTCAGACCGTTGGAGGGCCGGACTATAAAAAAAAAAACTATGAACAAATCCCTATGCACACTGCACATATCTTATTTTAAAGTAAAAAAACAAAACGGGAACAAATACAATATTTAAAATAAAAAACAAGTAAATTTAAGTCAAGAAACTGACCAGTATTTCAATGGGAACTATGGGCCTGCTTTTGGCTAATGAGATGGTCAATGTGCTCCTTTTTCACTGACCACCAATGAAAGAGGTGCCCCTTCTGGAAGTGCAGAGGGGGCCGGATAAATGGCCTCAGGGGGCCGCATGTGGCCCGCGGCCCGTAGTTTGGGGACCCCTGATGTAACACACACTGAAATTGACCAGAGCGGTTTATCACCAGCTGTGTGAGCCACCAGGGCAGTGGTTGGGGCAGGGCCACATTTCCCCCACCTGAACCTAGGCTTTGTCACCTATCAATTCCTGTGCTCAATATCCCTTTCAGGATTAAAATGGGTTGTCTTATGATTTCAATGGAACAGAAATTTAATGACAGAGAAGAGTGTATAACAATTTTAAGGTTAGTAAATGAAACACTTTATTGGCTTCTTAAGGTGGAGGGAAACCAGTGGAGACTCTCTGAGTGGGAAGCGGAGAGCTCTCCGTAGAGAACTTGTGAGCGAAGAGGCAGTTGTACTGCAAGGGATGAGCGGTTATCTTACTCAGCTAAGGTTACTTCTACTCCGTCACTAGCTTTGGACACGCATGAGCACCCTCATCTGTTTTTTCTTTATTCTCCGCTGGCTCAAATTTAGGAGTGGGCAAAGGTGATGAGGCAGGCTGGGCATCCAAGCAGAAGAATGACGTCAATCAACTAAGCTGCTATTTTCTTACGTGAATTGATTGTCTGCATAGCACACATTGAAATCTCCTCCCATTGCCCAAATTCACTGCCCTGTAGGCTTAACCATGACTGGGGGGTGGATAAGCTTTTCCAACTTGGTTCATTTCCTCCTAATGGTACAATATTCAATACAGTGTCCGAGACATGGGCCATGCTTGGCATCAATTGCTGATGTAGTAATTCATAGGATGTTGGATGAAACCAAATCAGTTTCTTCTAAAAATGCGTTTGACTATTTACCTGGAAAAGAGGTACCATTATACACTATAAGAATTTGTGGTTCTTTTGTCTTCTATAGTAGGTCATCAACAACTATCTATCAATAATGAAAACAATGAATCTAAATACATGGTCTCTATTCTTTATCTAGGCTGTATATTTATGTGTGTCCTTTTTCCCACAGCATCCTGATTCCAAGTATCACCTGAAGAAAAGAATCAGCTCCCTGACCTTGCCCATAGCTCCCTCCCCCGAAGCCAGCAGAGTCCTCACTCGAGCTCCTATCTTACAGACAACACCTGTCACGCCCCCGCCGCTCTCGCCAGCCTTTGGAGGCACCAGTAAAATAGATCAGTATTCCCGGGTTCTCTTCCCAGTCGCGTTCGCGGGATTCAACCTGGTATACTGGATAGTTTATCTTTCCAAAGACACAATGGAAGTGAGCAGCAGTGTTGAATAGCTGGCAGACAGGACACCCTGTATTATATAAGTTCTCATTTTCTGATTATTTTTTTTTAAAAACAGCATTGAGACTTGTGTAGATGCTTTTCTGAACATAAAATCAAGACTGAAAATCTGTAACACATAGCTTTCAGTAAGCATATAGGATCCAAAAAGCAATAATATTACTTCTCAGAATTGGAAGTTGAAGGTTGCTGAAAAATATTACTTAGGGTGGGGGGTACACAGTGCAATATATAGATTGTGTATCATAGAAATGTACACTTGAAACCTATATGATCCTATTATTAACCAATGTCACCCCAATAAATTTAATAAAATACATGATGTCTGTATATAACAGAGAAAAAAAATTTATAAGAGAATAAGATGATTCAAGGTGAATTTGCCAATCTTTGCCCTTATTGTTCAATATTTTAATTGTCACTGTGAATAGTACATACCACAAAGCAGATAAAATAAGAAAGGCTCACAATTACAAAGGTTGCCTTAAAATATATTCTTATTTTGGCTTACTTATGAAAAGAGCAAAATATAAATAGTCTAAATATTTATCAGTAGGTGAATACCAGCCCTTTGGAGGCCTTTGTGGTAGTAGAGTGGCTTTCAACAGTATTGAAAAGCCTGTACTGAACTTAGCCATGTGTTTTTTAACCTTGCTGTGCTATTTTACCTCAATAAAGTATGGTGTTTGTACACATATGAATTATACATAGATCATAAATTATGTATGCATATGTACATAGCTTTAGTTGGGCTGCAATACAGCATTGCTTTATCTTATTATGCTTTCCTTTTAAAATAATGTGTTCATCATGATTCCATGAAATTATAAGAAAAAATAGTGACCATAAGGAAGCCTTGTGTATTATGACTGTGGTTATATGTTGTATTTTCTACCTTCCTGTGTATACCACTAAATAAAACAATGAACGTGGTTAACTGGATCTGACCAACAAAGCTAGGATGCAGAGTTTTTTTAAGTATAGAGAAATGGAGTGGTTACCTCTGCCCCAATGTTGCTTCCCTGCTGATTCTGACAGAAGATGTAGAAGGCTACGCTTGGACCCTGAGCTCTAAAGAAAGACTTGAGTTTGTATTCAGATAGTCAATCCTTCCTCCCCTTTCTGCTCACTGAACACACCTTCCGTGATAAGATGAGTACGATCCGAGGGTCTCATATGTAACATGATGGCTACAGTTGCAATATTGTATTGTATAACTGAAATTTGATTAGGGAATATGAACATAAATATTCTCCCCCCCTCAAAATAATAAGAAGGTTTATATGTGGGGGGATAGCTATGTTAACTGAATTGATGAGGAGAATCATTTCACAATGCATATATGAATCAAACCATCAGGTGTGCACTTTAAATATCTTGGAATTGTATATGTCAAACCTACCTCATAAAGCTGAAAAACAAATGAGACTATTTTTGCTTTCTACCATTCCAGCCCTTCCTTAATCTACTGCTAGCCATGTTTCCCCACGTAGAACAGCCTCGGGAAATTGGAACGAGGAATGAGAGAAAGCATCGACTGTAGTCTGTGCAGATCCACAAACCCCTCATCAGCTGATGCTGGGCCTTACTTATCGCTGGGACCACCCTCAGCTTGAACCCAGAAGGAAATATTTTCAAATGACCACTCATGCTTTTATCCAGGAAAATGCAAAAATTCTACAGCCAAACAAGTTAGATTCTACTAGAAATAACACTCTTCTGAAGGTGAAGAGACAGATCTCCATGCAACCTCTCCATTAATGAACTTCCTTGACCAACTCTCTTGGTCTCTGGGAGAGTTCGCGCTATTTTAATCCGCGGCTTCAGGGGCTGGAGTGGACGCCTCCCCAGGTCCTTCCATGGTGAACAACTTGTATTTGTTTCCTGACTGTTCTTTTCAATCGAAATTAAAATAATCAGTGATACACAGCCTGCTCCTCTTTGAGGAAGCACAGTAAATAATTCAACTTGAGGTAGATGTGAATCATTTTGTAGCTATATTACAATTAGTATTGCTCACAGAGTTAAATGGATCTACTACTATTGTCTCTCCATTTAAAGATGAGAAAGCCAGGCACAGAGAAGGTAATTGTGTTCAAAATCAAGTGGCACTCAAGTGCCACCGCTGAGTCATACCCAGGCCATATGAGCCCACAGCTCGTTCCCTTAACCACAACCATGCAGGTCCTTATCTAATCCAGCCTGCCTCCACTCCAATCCTTTCCATGCGCTTCCCACCTTGTCTTTTGTTTCCTGTAATAACTTCCCTGCTGTTCTGACATCCTTCCTGCCTTCCCTTGGCATTCATTCTACGTTTTCCTGCCAAGGGTGTTATGCTCAGTCAACATGTATGATTAGAAATGAAACAAATAAATAAATCCAATTAAAGCCATTAGATATTAAAAACATTAGATTTTTTTTCTCAATGAAGGGATCTTAAAAAGATTTATAAAATTACAAAGCTTTTGAATAGCTAAGGATTCCAGGGAACACTATTTCTCAATGTTCATCATGCAGTGGTAATAAAGATTACCTTACAATAAAAGTTTCCCTACTCAAGGAATGTGGAGAGAAATGTTGAGTCAAAGTGAAATATATAGGTTGCTTTCTACTGGTCTGCTTGGAGCCTTTGTTATTGTGCCCTATGGCTTTCTCATGGTTTGCTATAGTACTTAACATTCCTCAAATCCACTGGCTATAAGTGTCATTTTGCAAGGGAGAAATGCTGAAACTAGCATTCCCCACAAAATGATTTGGGATACACTACCTTAGTATTATGTATACTATCCATTCTACAACTATCCCCCAATTAAACACATACGGGATCAAGTCCCTGAATGACTTACTCCAGTCCTCACAGCTATTAGAATAAGCCAAATTAGGGCTGTGTTAAATAGAAACCAAACTAGACATTTCAGTAGAATGAAAGTTAGAAGGAACTGTGCTGCTGGGGCTGGAACTGTTTAATTTTCATTTCTTCTTTGCTACTAGGCTTTCTGTCGGGTTCTTGCAGTAGGAGGTACTGGAGAAGGCCTAGCATGCAGGTGTAAAGGGAAAGGAATGTTCTTCCTTTTAATGTCCTTCTTCACCTTGTGACAATTACTTCGGTCTCCAAGTTTTGCACTCCCAGAAGCAGCCGCATTATGCCCACCCAAAAGTATCAGTTTCCGCCAAACAGACTCCTCCTTCAGCAACACAGAAGTCGTAACTGCAAGAGGCAGACACAGGGAAGATGACAGGGTACCTGAACTTAGCAACCTGACCAATGACAGAGCTGGGCTCAGTCATCTGAACAGAGGACCCACTGGGATGGAGACAGTAGCGCAACAGCTCAAAGAAGGAAACCCAAGAGCTGGGACCAGAACTCCAAGGACAGGGTGACACCTGGCTGACACTCATATCACAGATAATTGGAGGAGGGGCCGCTCAGAGCTGAGTCTTGGGCCTCTGAATTCTGCCCACATGCCACTAGCACTTCGGACGGGGCAGGAGAATAGTTGCACACCTGTGATCAGACTCACAAGGAGGAGTCTGTTTGGCGGAAACTGATACTTTGGGGTGGGCACAATGCGGCTGGTTCTGGAGTGCAAAACTTGGAGACCAAAGTAATTGTTACAAGGTGAAGAAGGACATTAAAAAGAAGAACATGCTTTCCCTTTACACCTGCACGCTAGGCCCTCTCCAGTACCTCCTACTGCAAGAACCCGACAGAAAGCCTAGTGGCAAAGAAGAAATGAAAATTAAACAGTTCCAGCCCCAGCATCACAAATTGGAGCACAGAAGGTTGGATATCGAGCTGACAGATAAGTGCTTAGTAACAGACAAATCACCTCTTTGGTTATTCTGTTCCATATATATACTTCTGCATGCATTTATACTGTTTCCAAATGATAAGATGAAACTGTCCTTCATACAAACAAAAATGCTCTCATTATTTGTCCAAGCAGGAGATACAAAACACCAACAGTCATTGTACCCATCTCTAAGCAAGAATCACAGTATCCATTTCTGAGTGATGATATTTAACCTTCAATACAATTACAATACCACTTGAATATTCTATTTCTCAAAACTCAATTGTAAACCTATCTATGATGGAAACATTTTATATAGAACAGTAAGGGGATAGGAAAAGGGAGGTCAAAAGATACTATTCAATACATACAAGTAACAACATGTTTAAATATCTATGTGATATTTATGGATAGATAGAGCTATATCTACCTCTGTGGAAATAACAGCAAGCAAAAATAAAATATGTGTAGTCTATATAGCCCCCATTTCTATAATTAGTTACATGAGTGTAGTCGATATAAAAGGCTTTTCTTTTCCTCAGTCAGCATCTCAGCTCGATGATTTTGAATTCATTACCTGGCAGAATTACAGAAGACATATTGGGTAGTCTTCTCACATCTATGAAGGTAAGACTGCTTCCACCACTAAGAGAATCTTAGAAAGCCTTGGCATTCTCAGATTCTCAGCATTGCTCTAGTCCACTCAGTTGTTACCAATCAAGTGTCAGCCTCACTTTCCTTCCCATTTAATGTCTTTTATCATGAGAGTCACAGCAAGTGTAAGATGTTGATTTATCATTCTATAATCAGCATTCTTAAAATATGCCTCAACTTTTTCTGAGCAGCCAGCCCTGCAGCTAAAGAAATCAGGGATCCTTTTAAGATTGCCATGAAAGCTCTTTTGTTCTCTGTTACTGAACTGAGAATGAAAAGCCATGAATTTGAACATTTCTGTCCATAGATTCTCCACTACAGTCAGATGAGGTCGTCTCCCCACAGTTCCCGTAGTCATCATAACTACTATAGAAGTTAAGGTTTGAAGGCAGTTGGTTCTCAGGATATTTCATGACAACAAGAAGCAATATTTTAATTAAACATGATGCGACTTCATATTATGAATTACTAATATCTAATTTCCCACTGGAAAAGAGATCAGTGTTTATTAAAGAGCATGAACATGAACAAGTAAATCTCAGAATCTTCTGGTATCAAGTACAGCTCAGATAAAGAAACAGCTACTCTCCTTATGGATGAGGAAGAATAAGAAGGGACCGGGATTGTCATCTTGGGGAAGATTCCCAAGGAGCTGGGGTAGCAGACATTTAAGAAGGGGAGAATGCCTTGGGCATGACGACGCTGGTTCTGGGAATACAGCAAGAATCGAGCCACTAAACCAAGTGCAGCTTGTAGAGCTGGGGGTCACTATCAGGACATGCCTTGCACAGGAATAGCCTCAGAATGGAATGAGGGAGTCCCTTCCCTTTTCCTCCTGCTTCATCTCCCTATAGCGCCTCCTATTCTCAGCTCTGAAGAGGAAGCATCTTAAAAAGAGAAACAAAAACGGGGCGTTTTAGATCTAATGTAATAAAGTATAGAGGGTGGGTTTGCGACTTAGAAACAACAATTGTAATAGGAACACAGATGGGGGCAAAAAACATGCTGGTATCCAGCTTCAGCTCTTTAAATGGCTGGTTTTGAAGAGCCATGCAATCTGGTGGGGCAGGGGACTCGTCAGAAAGCACTCACTGGTTAGGTCCCATTTCCATAAGGTATCATCAAATGAATTGACATATGTAAATTGCTTAGAACAGTGTTTGATATATACATGGTGCCATAATCAATCATTGTCTATAGCAGTAGTATCATCATCATTGTATCACCTTACTATAGACTGATATCATGCGTCAACATACAATTGGTAAAATTAAGGTTAAAAGTACCTGTGAGTTCTATGAAATGTATAAATATAATCATGACTTTGCTCACAAGTATTAGCTGGTTTCTGAAAAAAGTTTTCTGCTAAGGCAAAAAACTCTAGCTCCAAGTGATTATAAAGTTCAACCTGGGAATAGTGATGCCCTTCAGAACAAATTATTGATACGTGCACTGTCATAGTCCATTTTAAAGGAATCTCAAAACAGTATTTTCTATAAATAAAAAACTCAGCATTTCAAAAGTAAAAAATTAAACTGTTTGCTATCACACCAGAAATAAAACAAAGAAAACCACACATCACTGTGGAAAGTATGAATGATGTGCGGTGACAGTGACCCAAAGGGTACACTTTCAAAGAGCTTCTCATAACGTTTGGCGATTTGATTGTGTGTTACGGTTTAATAATGTCCTTTCCCCACGAGTTTGGCAGTCTAATGCTTTATGTCTCAGAAAAATCAATGATGATTATTGTTAAATCCTCCAGAAGGTGAGCTCCATTCGTCTTTCTGACTGCGTGTGCTTGTGAGCACGTGGGCAATGCTGGGGGACCCGGGAGGTTGGCACTGTGACAGTGGAAAGTCCCTTTCAAGAGGAATTCTTCCAGACCAGATGTCTCATGTACAAAGTCAGACAGGTAACCGTCAAATAGACTTTCCTTCCATTTCTAAAATTGATTTTCTTATTGCCCAATTATTATAAAATGAATCGAAAGACTGCCTTCTTTGTTTAGCTTTAGAACTACATTTTAGTTCTCATTGAATGCATTAAAATCTCATAATTTAGGCACTTCTTGGATTTTTTGTTGTTGTTGTTGTTGCTGGTGGTGGGTCATGGTAATTTATTAATTCATTTTCAATGTCTCTCATTTCTGTATTACCCAAAGGTTAATGTGACAATATCTCACTTTTCTCTGTATAGGAGTTTACTTTCCTAGGGATTATAATTTTTCGGAAAACTGAGAACCTGATGCTTACGCTAGAATTCCCTTAACTCCCACCACCATCCATGACCATGGACTAGTCAAAAATATAAACCAAATGAAGGTGTTGGAGGGCAAATCTTTCACTCATCGCAGAGTCACTCCACCTTCCCTCAAAACCTACGTACTCATATTTTAAATCGAGTTCACAATAATTAATTTGTTTCTTAGCTGAATGTAAGAGGAGGAAAATGTGAAAAAATAAGGGGGCTTTCGAGTCAAACCAAAAATAGAAATGACAGTGAGACAGAGGACTGTAAAAAGCAGCTTCAAAACTAGGGGCTCACTGTCACTGTGGGCACACTGTCCTCCCTTATAAAAGTAAGGTGGTGCAGCCATAGCACCCTGATGTCATCAGTGCATCAGGATAGATTCTTGCACTAGGTTAGGGAACCCATGAGCACGTCATTTACTTCCATAGCCCTTCAATTCTACATCTTTATAAGTGGGGGCTCTGCTTAGATGATTTACAAAATCATTGAACAAACTTTCTATTATTTTATAATAATTTTATGTTTTTCATGAACTCAAACAGAGAGCTCAGAAGTAAACCCACATCTATATAGTCAATTAATTTATGGCAAAGGCGATGAGAACATACAACACCAGGGTGAAGATGTTCTATTCGATAAATTGTGTTGGGAAAATTAGATGAATACATACAAAAAAAATTAAGAACTAGACTATTTCTTACACCATACTCAAGAATAAACTCAGAATGAATAAAAGACTTTAATGTAAGACTCAAAACCATAAAAATGCTACAAGAAAACAGGCAGTAAAATCTCTAACATTTCTCTCTGCAATATTTCTGACATATCTCCTCAAACAAGGGGAAAAATAAAAAATAAACAGGACTACACAAAAACAAAAGGCTTTGCACAGCAAAGAAAACCATCAACAAAATGAAAAGACAACCCATTAAATAAGAGGAGATATGCACCAATGACATATCTGATAATGGGTTAATATCCAAAATTTTTAAAGAACTCAGACAACTCAACACCAAACAAACAAACAATCCAATTAGAAAGCAGACAGAAGACCTGAATAGACGCTTGCCCAAAGGGGACATGCAGATAGATGGTCAATAGACTTATGAAAAGATGTGTGACATCACTAATCATCAGAGAAATGCAAGTTTAAACCACAATGAGATATCACCTCACACCTGTCGGAATGGCTATCATCGGAAGATCAATGAACAAATGCTGGCAAGGATATTAAGGAAAGGGAAAGCTAGTGCACTGTTAGTGTACTGCAGATTGGTGCACCCGCTGTGAAAAACAGTGTGGAGTTCCTGAAAAACTTAAAAAAGGAACTTATATGTCTGAAGAAATCCAAAACACTAATTTGAAAGAATATATGCACCCCTATGTTCATTGTGGTATTATTTACAATAACCAAGATATGGAAGCAACTCAAGTGCCCATCAATAGACAAGTAGATAAAAAAGTGGTGGTACATATGTACAATGGACTATTACTCGGCCATAACAAAATGAAATCTTACCGTTTGTGACAGAATGGATGGACCTAGAAAGTATTATGCTAAGAAAAATGAATCAGACAGAGAAAGACAAATATCTTATTTATATGTGGACTCTAAATAACAAAATAAACAAACAAAATAGAAACAGACTTATAGAGAACAGACCGATAGATGTAATAAGTATGTATGGTTCCAGGTGGATACTTGAAATATGGAGGGGGGGGGGCATTTTGTAAAATATGTGCAAAAGAGCATCAGACCTATGGTAAGTGTTTAAAAAAAATGTTAGTTTCTTGATGTCGATTCCGCACGTAGAGCAATCGAGCTGCCCTACGTGTGCCACTCACGACAGAAGCCCCCTTTTTTTAAAAAAGTGTTAGTTTCTATTAGCTGCCTCAGAACTGTCCTTTAGGAGCCCACTGGTAACTGGAGATACTCTAAGGCTCTGTTTGGGATCTATTTTCCTTTCTTTCCCTACTGCCCAGTACAGTCAGCAGCTAGCATTTTTTTTTTTTTTTTGTATTTTTCTGAAGCTGGAAACAGGGAGAGACAGTCAGACAGACTCCCGCATGCGCCCGACCGGGATCCACCCGGCACACCCACCAGGGGCGATGCTCTGCTCACCAGGGGGCGATGCTCTGCCCCTCTGGGGCGTCGCTCTGCCGCAACCAGAGCCACTCTAGCACCTGGGGCAGAGGCCAAGGAGCTATCCCCAGCGCCTGGGCCATCTTTGCTCCAATGGAGCCTTGGCTGCGGGAGGGGAAGAGAGAGACAGAGAGGAAGGGGTTGGGGGGTGGAGAAGCAAATGGGCGCTTCTCCTATGTGCCCTGGCCGGGAATCGAACCCGGTTCCCCTGCACGCCAGGCCGATGCTCTACTGCTGAGCCAACCGGCCAGGGCCAGCAGCTGGCATTTTATAGATGCTCCATACATTTTTGAATGAATGTCATTACTTCCCCAACTTGTATTTTATTTTCTTCTTTAATGGATCTAAAATGCCAGCTTTGCTGACCTGAAAGGATTATTAATAATAACAGGTCAGATAATATAGGAAATGGCTGATTTTGTTTATTTATCTCTTTGCTCATTTATTTACCTTAAAAACTCTCTTAGAAAAGGTATTATTAAGAGTCTTTCCCTACATTTTACAGAGAAGGAAAGAACTCATGTAATTTGCTCACAGTCAGCAAAGAAAAGCAGAGTCAGAACTTGAATCCAGGCTGCCTTGTCTCTGAACCAGGATGCTTTGCAGCTTGAGAAAGGGCTGAGAATATTCAGAAGCATTGTGCCAACACATCAGGCATCTGTAAATGCGAGCAAGTTTGTAGCAACGGCCTCTTAACATCTAGTTCCCTTCCAGAAATCACGATCTCTCTCCCTATTTATAGCAATAGTCTACGGATTAAGAAGCCATATTCAGTCTAGAACAAATGACAGTGGAGTGGTCTTGCCATTGCCGCACAGATAATTCATGAGAGTTAACTATCCAATATGTGCATTATTCTGATGCTTTTATCTTTCTATTCAATAGTAATTGTCCAGCTGCTTGCTCTATGCCCACTGTTTGTAGCAAAAACATATCTAGATAAGGCCCTTAGGAAATTCATTAGCAAGACATCTGAAAGTCTGTTGGACAAAGAAAGAAACGCTGATAAATGTGTACAATTATCTATAAATTTAGTATCATCATTTTTACTTCCATGCTCCAACATACTCATTTGTATAATAAGAATGCCAAAATCCCTTCACTCTATTCATGAGAATTGAGATTTAAGTGCCGCGATCCCACTACAGTACTGTGAGTCTATTTGGAGATCAACAAAGCATAGCATATTGTACACAGCGACTGGGATGAAGGTTGTAGTTTTTTGTTTTTTATTTTGTTTTTGATCTACAAAATAATCAATGTCAAAGAAAGTGTGGCTCAGTCTTCATATATTATGCAAATATTTAATTCATATCAAGTGTAGCCATCAAGTTAATAGGACTATACAGAAAGCACATGAATTTAGCAAGTATGGTGACCATAAATTATGTGTCAAAGTCTCCATGGTATATAGACTGATTTCTACTTCAATACATGTTGTATATATGGCTTCCTGTGCTTTCTATTTTTCTGTATTTGTTTCTCATTATTAATCTGAAATCTAAGCATCATTCATTCATACTGAGCACTTGTAAGGTGCCAATGTCATACTAAAACTTTAAAAATAATAATATATATCCTATGGCCTCAAGGAACTCAGTCAACTGAAAAGATAGAAATATTAACAGATAATTAGAATCTAGGCAAGGAAGGGCTAATAGAGATATTTATTACACAACAGGACAGTAATGAAGAAGACATGGGTAAGTGAGCGCCATGCTCTGCTAGCGACATTAAGTAACAGAGGAGGAGAAGAGTAATCTTTGCCAAATTGGCTCACTCCCCAAATTTGTTCATTTTATTTCTCAGTAGAAACTGCTTTAATGGAAGATAAGAAATATGGAGGCAAAATAGAAATATATACAGGTTGATGATTACATATTTTTCATCCATGGTCTAGTCCAGGAGAGGAAAGAAAGGAAGCCATCAGAAAACTAAATCAAAGAGAATTCTTTCTACACACACACACACACACACACACACACTCCATCTAGTAGCTCTTTGGACAAAAAGAAAGCACATTTTCTCATCTCTTTTGTTACCTTCTATTCTTCCTTCTTTTATTTACAGCTTATCTAGTCCTTGACACTGGCAGATCAGTGAATAAGAAATTAACAATTTAGTTACAAAACTGCATTATAGGCCCTAGCCGGTTGGCTCAGTGGTAGAGCGTCGGCCTGGCGTGCAGAAGTCCCGGGTTCGATTCCCGGCCAGGGCATACAGCAGAAGCGCCCATCTGCTTCTCCACCCCTCCTTCCTCTCTGTCTCTCTCTTCCCCTCCCACAGCCGAGGTTCCATTGGAGCAAAGATGGCCGGGGCGCTGGGGATGGCTCCTTGGCCTCTGCCCCAGGCGCTAGAGTGGCTCTGGTCGCGGCAGAGCGACGCCCCGGAGGGGCAGAGCATCGCCCCCTGGTGGGCAGAGCGTCGCCCCCTGGTGGGCGTGCCGGGTGGATCCCGGTCAGGCGCATGCAGGAGACTGACTGTCTCTCCCCGTTTCCAGCTTCAGAAAAAATACAAAAAATACAAAAAATACAAAAAAAAAAAAAAAAAAAAAAAAAAAAACTGCATTAAAAATAAGGTCTAGGTTTTGGCCAAATCTGCAGTGCTGATTAGTGGTAATCAGTAGTCAACTTCAGATGTTTGTAAATACTACCTTTTGAATCCCTCTCCCACATCACTTTTATACACCGAGAAATGAGAGACTAGGATCTTATTACTACAAGGATCATGACCGATTATAAAATACCAAACCTTTTTTTAAAGCTTCTAATTTTATTTCTAATTTATCTATGATTCACTTGTTCAATGAAAGAGGAGATAAGTATTATCTCCTACTTAGCTGTATTCTTCATACACACATTGTGCACACACAAATATATCCTTGTACCTACATGTGTGTAAATTTGAGAATGCTTTAGAGCATTGTGGTATACACAATTAGTTGTTGTTTCAATAGGCATTATCTTATTTTTAATTTTTAAATTTTATTGAAAAAATTAACTTTAACAGGGTGACATTGATCAATAAGAGTACATAGGTTTCAAGTGAACATTTCTATTGCATTTGAACTGTTGATTATGTTGTATACCCATCACCCAAAGTCAAATTATTTACCGTCACTATATTTGTCTCTCTTTACACCCTTCTCCTCAAACCCTCCCCCCACACACCCTCTCTCACTTCCCATCCCCCTTCACTTTCATCTATGTCCATGAGTCTCACTTTTATATCCCACCTTGTATGAAGTCATACAGTCCTTAGCTTTTTTTGATTTACTTATTTCACTCAGTATAACGTTCTCAAGGTCCATCCATCCATGTTGTTGTAAATGCCACAATGTCATCATTTCTTAGGGCTGAGTAGTATTCTATTGTATATATGTACCACATCTTCTTTATCCAATCCTCTATTAAGGGACACTTTGGTTGTTTCCATGTCTTGGCCACTGAATACTGCTGTGATGAACATGGGGGTGCATGTGTCTTTACATACCAGTGTTTTTTAGTTTTGGGAGTAGATACCCAGTAGAGGGATTACTGGGTCATATGGTAATTCTATTTTTTAGTTTTTAAGGAACCACCATATTTTCTTCCATAATGGTTGTAATAATTTGCATTCCCACCAGCAGTGAATGAGGTTTCCTTTTTCTTCACAGCCTCTCCAACACTTGTTATTATATGTTTTGTTGATAATAGCCAATCTAACAGGTATGAGGTGGTATCTCATTGTAGTTTATTTTTTAATTTTTTTTTAATTTATTCATTTTTAGAGAGGAGAGGGAGAGACAGAGAGAGGAGAGACAGAGAGAGAGAAGGGGAGGAGGAGCCAGAAGCATCAACTCTAATATGTGCCTTGACCAGGCAAGCCCAGGGTTTCAAACCGGCGACCTCAGCATTTCCAGGTCGATGCTTTATCCACTGCACCACCACAGGTCAGGCTCACTGTAGTTTTGATTTGCATTTCCCGAGTGGCTAGTGAAGATGAGCATCTCTTCATATACCTGTATTGCCATTTTATATCCTCTTGGGAGAAGTGTCAGTTCAGTTTCTCTCCCCTCTCCTCTTTTTTTGTGACAGAGACAGAGAGAGGGACAGATAGGGACAGACAGGCAAGAAGGGAGAGAGATGAGAAGCATCAATTCTTTGTTGTGGGACTTTAGTTGTTCATTGATTGCTTTCTCATATGTGCCTTGACTGGGTGGCTACAGCAGACCGAGTGACCCCTTGCTCAAGCCAGAGACCTTGGGCTCAAGCTGGTGAACCTTGCTCAAACCAGATGAGCCTATATAGCTCAAGCTGGTGACCTTGGGGTTTCAAACTTGGGTCCTCCGAATCTCAGTCCGATGCCCTATCCACTGTGCCACCTCTTGGTCAGGCTCTCTCCATTTTTTTAATTGGACTATTTGCTTGTTTGTTGCTGAGCTTTGTGAGTTCTTTATATATTTTGGATATTAACCCCTTATCGGAGATGTTGTTTGTAATTTTCAATTTCAATGGATAAATATGTTATGAGACATGAGAACAACATTATTTTAAATTTTTAAAATTCCAGGCCCTGGCCGGTTGGTTGGCTCAGTGGTAGAGCGTCGGCCTGGCGTGCGGGAGTCCCGGGTTCGATTCCCGGCCAGGGCACACAGAAGCACCCATCTGCTTCTCCACCCCTCCCCCTCTTCTTCCTCTCTGTCTCTTTTCCCCTCCTGCAGCCGAGGCTCCACTGGAGCAAAGTTTGCCCGGGCGCTGAGGATGGCTCTGTGGCCTCTGCTTCAGGCGCTAAAATGGCTCTGATTACAGCAGAGCAGCGCCCCAGATGGGCAGAGCATCGCCCCCTGGTGGGCGTGCTGGGTGGATCCCAGTCGGGCGCATGCGGGAGTCTGACTGCCTCCCCGTTTCCAGCTTCAGAAAAATAAATAAATAAATAAATAAATAAATAAATAAATTTTTACAATGCATCTAAGAAATTTATCCTACCTGACGATGATGCATCTAAGAAATTTAAATACTAACAAAGCAAATAAATTAACAGCCTTCTACAGTGAGGAACAAAGTTAAAGAACTTGGGCACAAACACATGGTAAATTAGTAAAAGAGCTGGTAAGTTCGTGAAGGTTGGTGAACCAATTCAGTTACTAAATTCTCACTTGGAAAATCAGGAAAAAAACTGGAATTCATTAGGCTGTGGAGCATAATTGCTTTTCTTGAAATAACATGTTCATGAAATAAATCTGTAAGATAATCTATTTTTGACCACATGAAAGGAACCTATGTGGTATCATTAGAACACTTCACCAAACCATAGGTAAAGAGGTAATTAGTGTTAAAAATAAAGCTAGGGAAGGTGTTTTTTAAAGTAAAATTGGGCATCTGTAGTCCTCTAATAATACTTGCTACTTAACATCCCTCAAGGGGATATTATTATGATTAATTGAATTGTGACTAGAGAGTAGTTTTTGGGGAAAAAAAATAACACCTGAGTGCTCAGAATTGTTATCATGATTTCACCACAGTTATCTCTAATTTTTGTACTTTATTGACAAATTTTTTACTTTATTGGTTGCTTGAGAAAAACAGAAAAATTAGTGCTAGAGGCACAGTTTCTTTTAAGAGGCTGTGGAAAGGATAAAGAGAAGCAAACTTTAGTGACTCCATTTGCAATTTGTCATCTCACGATCTCCTCAGTCAAATTTTCACTATTTGGCAGCTGCAGCTCAAAGAATTCAGGAAATTTTAGACATGTGTTATGGAATGGTATGGCGAAAGGGAATCACAGAGAGCAATTAGTCCAAGTACTCTATTTCATGTACTTGGACACACAGGAGAAGCGCCCATTTGCTTCTCCACCCCTCCGCCGCACTTTTCTCTCTGTCTCTCTCTTCCCCTCCCGCAGCCAAGGCTCCATTGGAGCAAAGATGGCCCCGGCGCTGGGGATGGCTCTGTGGCCTCTGCCTCAGGCGCTAGAGTGGCTCTGGTCACAACATGGTGAAGCCCAGGATGGGCAGAGCATCGCCCCCTGGTGGGCAGAGCGTCGCCCCTGGTGGGCGTGCCGGGTGGATCCGGGTCGGGCGCATGCGGGAGTCTGTCTGACTGTCTCTCCCTGTTTCCAGCTTCAGAAAAATGAAAAAAAAAAAAACAAAACAAAACAAAAAAAAAACTGACAGCTAGCATAGTAAATGTTTGACCCATTGCTTGGGACACACTTGACTTGAGTTCTTCCACTTTCTATTCTGTTGTTCAATTGTTTCTTTCTTCAGTCTGTGGGCATGTGGGCTTCGGGCACTCAGAGAAGTGGTAAGAGCGTATCTTTTTCCCCATATGTAAGAAGGATGCCTCCTGAAACAATGTTTCTGACATCTGCAAACAAATAACCTGTTAGATTAATAGTGAGATACCCACAGAAGCTCAGCCACTGCAGTGCTTATCTTTAGCATGAACACTGCTCAACTGATAACTCCTGGCCAGATTATGTCCATAGTGAGAACTACAACAAGAGGCTGCCAATCAGAACCTACCCACAGTAATGCAAAACCCACTCTGGGCTCTGGGGGGAAAGCTTATACTTATTTGCTAAAAGTAAAAGTCATCGGGTTATAGCTAATGTAGCTTTACTAGCTTATTGAGCTCAACAAATCAGTGTTCACAATTTTTTTTAATGATGTAAGAAAAAGCAACCTACATTTCCAAGTTGCTATGATGCTGCCGCTAGAAAATAAATGTTTAAACTAATTTTAGGAATGTCAATCAATGGATGACAATTTTCTATTTGTTGAGTGACAAAATTATTTTTCTATTTTTTTAGCATAAATCCTAGGCTCCTGAGAAAACACTGTAATTATACTTGCCTGATTTCCTTTACAAATCAAGTATTTGTCTATGAGGTCAATTACACAGAGGATAAGACTAGAAGTTCAAATAATTTAAAAAGAATTAGTTGTAAAGACTAACATTTTAAACTAATGGACAGAGCAAACTGACCTAAATAATGCTGACACTTCCTTCAAGCAATCATATCTATAAGATTGTATTTACTTAATTCAACTTACTTGCCTCCATTGGAAAAGGAAAAAATAATAAATCAAAATTTTTGCCTGACCTGTGGTGGTACAGTGGATAAAGCATCGACCTGGAAATGCTGAGGCTGCAGGTTCGAAACCCTGGGCTTGCCTGGTCAAGGCACATATGGGAGTTGATGCTTCCAGCTCCTCCCCTTTCTCTCTCTCTGTTTCTCTCTCTCCCTCTCTCTCTCTTCTCTAAAAATGAATAAATAAAATTAAAAAAAAAAACTTTACAAAACCATAGGCTTGCCTGGTCAAGGCACATATGGGAGTTGATGCTTCCAGCTCCTCCCCTCCTTCTCTCTCTCTGTCTCTCCTCTCTCTCTGTCTCTCCCTCTCCTCTCTAAAAATGAATAAATAAAAAAAAATCAATAAAAATTTCCTGCAAATTTTGTTAAAAGTTTATTTTTCATTTATTTCACTCTTCTTTCTTTTTTAAATAAATGCAATTCTCAGATTATTTAAAAGGAGTTTGTGAATGCAACATCAGTAATTTATAATAGTGGATTACATATTTATTCATTTTTGCATTGTACAACAGATCCACAGTATACCCTTTAGTGTATTAGTGTGTGTGTGTCACTGTGTCAATATATGTATGTCAGTATGTGTACTCTAGTTTTATTTAAATTTTTGCAGCAGCTTTATTGAAGTATAATTCATGTACAAAACTCTGCATATATTTAGTGCCTACAATTTGATGAAGTTGGACATATGCATTCATCATTGATAATATCACCTCAATCAAGATTGTAAACATATTTATTACCTCCAAAAGTCTCCTGGTGTCCCCCTCTTTTCCCCCCTCTCTATTTGTGGGTTTATTAATTCTATAAAAATTCACACATCCTTATCATTTTTACATACATTTGGTTGCTGTTCTTATGTTTCATACATTTCAAAGCCATTGAATTCTATGTTCTGAATCTATCCTCAGACTTGCAGTGAAATCCACATGAGCAGGTACCGTTATTCTCATTTTGTAAATAAGAAAATAGAGGACACAGGTGGTCAAGTGCTTCTGAAGTTCTCATAGCTAGTCAGTTGCCATGATTTATAGAGAAATGAACTCTCCGCTTCTCAGAGTTTAGTTAATTTTATAGCATCCTACCTCATGACATTATAATTAAGACTGAACCTAGAAAAAAAACTCACAGAAAAAGCAAATGCATAAAATATGCTAATATGATTCAGACAAACTATAATAGCTTTAAGCAGTATTGTACGGCTCTTTCTTTAAATGTACGAGGAGAGGGGGTATTGCCTTTAAGATCAAATTGAAAATCTAATCTGGAAATTGGTTTTGTATAAACAGGGAAAACATTTTTAGTCTTATATCTCTGTTTTACTCACAAAAACATGAAGACTGCTGGGAGTCAAGGACTTCAGAAATTTCCCTTTACACAAGTATTTTTCTTAGCTCCCAAGTACCGCACAATTGTTTAGTCTCTTTGAACAAGGAAAACGGAACATGTTATTCCCTCATTTCTTTGCATTTACTCTTTAGGAATTTTCTTCAAAGCTAACTTTATAATGTAGATAGCTTTTCTATATGTTCTGTAAACCTTAAGAAAGGCAATAATTATATATCAAACTCCATTTGTGTCACAATGATGCACATTTAATGCTGCTGTCAAAAGCTTTTCTCCCACACTTGTTATTTATTACCTGTCTTGTGGATAATAGCCATTCTAACAGGTGTGAGGTGATATCTATCTCATTGTGGTTTTGATTTGCATTTCCCTAATAACTAATAAAATTGAACATTTTTTAATATATCTGATGGCCTTTTGTATGTCTTCTTGGAATAGGTGTCTTTTCAGATCCTCTGCTCTATTTTTAATTGAATTGTTTGGTGTCAAGTTACAAGAGTTCTTTATATATTTTGGATATTAACCCATTGTTGGAGCTGTTGTTTGCACATATAATATCCCAGTTGACTGGTTGTCTTTTTGTCTTTTTGTTGGTTTCTTTTGCTGTACAGAACCTTTTTAGTTTCGTATAGTTCAATTCTTTTTTTTTTTTTTTTTTGGCCTTTGCTTCCCTTGGCTTTTAGGTCAAATTCATAAAATTTTCTCTGAGATCAAGGTCTATAAGTTTAGAACCTATGTTTTATTCTATGTAATTTATTGTTTCAGATTTTATATTTAGGCCTTTGATCCACTTTGAATTAATTTAATTTTTATACATGGGAACTAACTGTAATCTAAGTTTTTTTCTTTTACATGTAGCTTTCCAATTTTTCCCAGCACCATTTACTGAAGAGGCTTTGTATTATCCATCATGTGTTTTTGGCTCCTTCATCAAAATTATTTGCCCTTCTACACCACCAAAGTGTTCTTCAATAGAGGATTGGATAGAGAAGATGTGGTATCTTCACACAATGGAAACTATTCAGCCATAAGGAAAAATGAAATACTGCCATTATGACAACCTGGAGGGACCTTGAGAATACTATGCTAAGCAAAATAAGTCTGTCAGAAAGAGCCAAGAACTATATGATTTCACTCACATGTAAGATATAAAACTGAAACTCATAGACACAGATAACAGTATGGTGGTTACCAGAGGGAAGGGGTGAGGGGAGTGAAGAGTAAAGACGCCAAAATATATGGTGACAAAAAGAATGATTTGCCCTGGCCGGTTGGCTCAGTGGTAGAGCGTCAGCCTGGCGTGCGGAAGTCCTGTGTTTGATTCCCGGCCAGGGCACACAGGACAAGCGCCCATCTGCTTCTCTACCCCTCCCCCTCTCCATCTCTCTCTTCCCCTCCCACAGCCGAGGCTCCACTGGAGCAAAGATGGCCCGGGCACTGGGGATGGCTTCTCGGCCTCTGCCCCAGGCGCTAGAGTGGCTCTGGTCGCAACAGAGCGACTCCCCGGAGGGGCAGAGCATTGCCCCCTGGAGGGCAGAGCGTCGCCCCCTGGTGGGCGTGCCGGGTGGATCCTGGTCAGGCGCACGCGGGAGTCTGTCTGACTGTCTCTCCCCATTTCCAGCTTCAGAAAAATACAGAAAAAAAAAGAAAGAAAGAAAGAATGATTTGACTTTGGGTGGTGGGAACACAACACAATGTACAGATCATGTATCGCAGAAATGTACACTTGACACCTACATGTTCCTATTAACCATTGTCACCCCAATAGATTTAATTTTTACAGAAACTTTTTAAAATGTGTTTCTTGAAGCATTGTAGAAAATTGTGGAGGGAAAAAAACACCAAAATAGTTTAGACTGCTTTGATTTATTGATATATTTATGAGATTGTATGCTATGGGGTTAAAAAAATATTAAAATTGTACCAAATAGTGAAATAAATGCTGGGGTAGTTTAAAGGATAGTAGAAAACATGGAAATTTGAGGAAAAAATCTGTTAGGTTATTTATAGAAATGTCGTCTGTTTCAGATTTCCTCTTTTATTTATTGTGCATTTAGAATCCTTATTTTCTTTACCTGGGATCTGATATACAAGGGCTTCATAGAACTATTCTCCTCATACAGTATTACTAATACTGCTTATGCACATGCTATCTACTGTTTTAAAATAATGACGTAAAAAATCGTAAAAAAAAAAAAAAAATAAAATAATGATGTAAATCAACCCACTCTTTGGCCTAATAGGTAATACATTTCCCAGGTGAATTTTTCACAATAGCCTAGAATTTTTTTCTAAAAGGGCTGTAGAAAACCCCTTTACACATTTTTCTATACAAGTTGACCTTAATAATTGAGTGAACATTTTATTGATGAACATCTAAAAGTAAATGCAAAAGGGTATTAAATAAAAGAACACTCAGAACTTCTGTCATTTCGTAGCTCTCAAAGGCAGCTTAATTGTTAATATTCAGGTAATGGCACTTGATAATATGATATTCGAGCATGCTTTTCTTGACAGCTTGGAAAACAAATCAAAGTGAAAGCTTTATAATCATGAAGATGTTAGTCTGGAAATAGCTGCATTTTGTTTATTTCTGAAATGCTGATTTTAACTTGATCATGTTTCTAGGCATCTTCTTTTACTTTCTTTCTAGTTCTTACCAAAGAGGGTTTATTTTATTCAAATATGCCATAGTGTGAGTGTGAGTGTGTGTGTGTGTGTGTATTCTAAGGACCCTGATGGTTTAAATAATTCTATTTTTGAATCCATCCTGACTGAAATAATTTTATTGTAATTTGCATTCTGGGCATTTCCTTGGTGAGTGTGATCAATACAGAAATATTTGCCCTTCACAAAAATTAGTATTCTTACCATCCAATATCTTCACATGAAAACAATGTAAATATTTAATTTCCTTCTTTAAAGGCTATAATAAAATTGCCATTCAGGGCACAAAGAGAAAGATACTTTTGGAAGGTATCATAATATGGGTAGGAATAAATTATGGAGATTTATTATTTAAAGATCAATATTTATTTTGCCTTAAAAGATATTACAGAACTCTCAACTACTATTCTTTTGAAAGATACCAATCCCTATAGGTGATATATTTGTCATTTTGCAGCAACTTTATTTTTTTTTAATTATTTATAACTATGATACTAAATATTTCACATTTAAATTTTCTTACATTAGGGTGTATGCAATGAGGAAACACAGCATATAGGTTTTGCTTTCAAAGCCAGTGTGTAAGGTAAGAATCATATGCTAGCAAAAATAGGCTTTACATGTTACCTAAAGCTATATGCAGATTTTATGCAACCTCATTATAATCCCAAAGACATTTTTCACAGAAAACTAGAAAAACAACATTCAAATTACATGAAATCACAAAAGACCCCAAGGAGTCAAAGCAATCCTGAGAAAAGTGAATAAAGCCAGAGGTATCATATGCCCTAATGTCAAACTATACTACAAAGCTACCTGTTGGTCAAATAACTTTTTAAATATGACATATATGTTTGCTCGCTTTTGGTGAGGGAGGCAGGCTGTAAGCTGGCAAAGTCATTACATACCCTTGACTGTTGCATGATAGGGGGTGATGCACTCTCATGAGGAATCCCATTATGCCTCAGATAAGTGACTTTGTATCAGAGACTTCCTTGTTTGTATATTGGATTCAAGATTTTGATTTCTACACTATAAAATGGGGCAGACCAGGAGCTTGCTCTCTCTCTCTCTCGGTTCTTGAGATTAGCATTAGAGAAGAGAGCAGAGAAAGGCCACATGGAGGAGAGGAGAAGCAGCCAAGATGGCAGAGTGCTGAAGCAGAAGTCAGTTTGTGCAGAGTTTGTGCAGAGAGAAGGAGATGGAGAACAGAGGTGAATAAGGCTAATGAGGTACAGACCTTTGATCCTAGGAAAACTCGGGTAAGTCAGTGGCTTTGGGAGCCCTGAATGGAAAGGGAAGTGTTTTCCCACTGTGTGTATTTCTTGCCTGCTGGGTACAAGCTAGGATTAAAAGGTAATGGCCCACCAGTTATAGGCTTTGTTGTTTCATAACTGTCTGCCTGAATCAAATTCAAACCTGCACAGGCCAGGTAGCTGTGATGGTAGCCGAGGCTACTGGCTTTACACTACCATAATCGAAACAGTACAGTATTGGTAAGAAAGGAAACACACATGCACACACACACACACACACACACTACACACACACACATCAATGGAACAGAATTTAGAGGCCAGAAATAAATTCATACACATAGGGACAACTAATTTTTGAGCCAAAGGAGCCAAAAACATTCAATGGGGAAGAAAAGCCTCTTTCTATATATGTGGGAAAACTGAAAGGCCACATGCAAAAGAATAAAACCAGACTGCTATCTGACACCATACATAAAAATTAACTCAAAATGGAGTAAAGATTTGAGTGTAAAACCCAAAACACTGAAATACACAAAAGAAAACATAGGTCCTAAACATATGGATATTGGTCTCAGAGAAGCTTTTGTAAACTTGACCCCAAAGGCAAGGGAAATAGAAGCAAAAATGAATGAATGGGACTATATCAAACTAGTAAGCTCCTACACTGCAAAAGAAACCATCAGCAAAACAAAAAGGGCAACCAACCAAATGGGAACAGATATTTGCAAACAATACCTCTGATAAGGACCTAATAATCAAAAAATATAAAGAATTCATGCAACTCAATAACAACAATAAAAACAACAACAACAAAAGATCCACTTAAAAATGGGCAGAAGACCTGAATACACACTTTCCCCAAGGAACACATACATTTGGCCAACAGATATATATAAAAAGATGCTTATTATCACGAGTAAAAGGGAAACGTAAATCAAAACTACAATAAGAGACCACCTCACATCTGTTAGAATGGGTGTTAATAAGACAAGAAATGACATGTTGGAGAAGGTATGGAGAAAAGAGAACCCTTGCATAGTGCTCATGGAAATGTAAGTTGGTGCAGCCACTACTACTATGGAAAAAAGTGTGGAGGTTCCACAAAATATTAAGAACAGTGCTACTGTATCACCCAGCTATCCCTTTTCTGAGTATCTAAAATTTTTGAAAACATTTATACATAAAAATATATCCATCTCAGCATATTTACAATGGCCAAAAAAGAAAAAGAAAAAAAAAAAAAGAAAGAAATTAAGTGTCCTTCAATACACGATTAGATAAAAAAAAAAAATGTGGTATAATAAAATACTACTCAGCCATCAAAACAATGAAAATTGCCATTTGTGGTAACACGAATGGATCCAGAGGATATCGTGCTAAGTGAAATTGGTCAGCTGGAAAAGGACAAAAACTGTATGATTTCACTCATATGTGGGATATAAAATAAAAAGCAGCAAAGGAACAAACAAATGAAACAAACTAAAAAACAAACTCATAGATACAGACAAAAGAATGGTGGTTACTAGAGGGGAAGAGGGTGGGGGGAAGAGCATGAGGGTAAAGGGGGTCAAATATATGGTGATGGAGGGAGACTAGATCAGGTGGTGAGCACACGATGGTATATTGTATTATAAAGGGGCACACCTGAACTTCATATAATGTTGTTAACCAGCTACCCAATCCATTTAATAAAAATAAATACATAAAATATGAAGATTAAAGTGTGGGCTCAGGTTCGGATTCAAGACGGTGACACCTGATCTCACTTCTGGCCAGGAACACACGACTTCCACAGCTGCATATGGAACTACTTCCTCTAAGAAAAAAACACACAACAGGCCCTAAAAATTGGCTGAACAACTCGTAAGCATCAGTTAAATGAGAGAAAGTTCACATGGAAGCAAGTCAGAGAGGCTGAGACACAATCTCGCCATAAACTCCTCCAGGGGTTGTGACCCTCACCCGAGAGGGAATTCAAAACCCAAAGCTTCTCCCTAAGGAGCAAGGGGTTTGCACTCACACTGGGCACACCCCCAACTTTTAAGACCTGCACCTGAGAGATGAGCCTTTATAACAACTAGCTTTGAAAACCAACAGGCTGGCATCCATGAGAACACAAGGCTCTGAGATCTGAGAAAGGGGCTCAAGGCTCAGCCCAGAAGTAGAGCTCAGGGCTCTCCTTATCTATGGAGAGGTTCCTGGCCTAGGCATGGGAGGGACCCATCTGCTTACCTCAGGGCATCAGCCTGAGTGGCAGGCATCTGATTTGACACACATTTGGGGGCCCAGCTAGGGAGGGTGGTCTTGGGTATGGGCAGGTTTGCACTCTCCCTCTGCCCAGCTCTAGCTAGTAGATGCCAGCTTTTTTTAATTTTCTTAAATTGCGGGCTCAGAACTGAAAATGAGTCAACCAAATTCTCATCTGATATAAAAGTGTACCATCTTACCTCTTACTCTATTAATTAAGCCTAAGATGACATGGTGGCCATAGGATGTGGTTGGCTTGCGTTGTTCTTATTATCAACCCTTCAAACATTTTTACAAATACTTTTATTAAGTCATATGATCCATGTCCTCCAAGCCGATGAAGTACTTGACGGAGGCACCATGAAGAGGAAAACCTATTATTTCTCAACATACAAAATGTCTGTATAACAGTAGGCATTTTATTAACTTTTACAGGTAGAGTTTCCCAAGAATAATGCATTAAAGTAACAGCCAGTATATAATCCATAATAAAGAGATGCCTTTTGAATAGCCTGGGTATGCAGTGCCCTGATATATCCATCAACTAACAAGCATGAATGGAGCATCTACTAGGTACAAAGCACTATGCAAAATGTAATGACTGATAACGTGTTGCTTTGCTCTTAAACAGAGAACAAGATCTCTATCACGTTTTTATTATCAGCAGCATTCCTTTTGTAAACTGAATTACGGAGCCTGCAGAATCTGTCACCGCTAGAGTCACCAGTATCCATAATCACTAAAATGTTGTTTTCCTCAACACATTCACCCATCTACTGAGTGTGTGGAAGTGTGGTTGTGTGTGAATGATACTTAGGACAAGAGCTGGAGTTAAAACACAGTCCAGCAATACACCTATGTGTTACTGTCCTGAAAGACTATTGAGAGTTCCACTCCTGAACCTAAGATACATAATATCCATCGTTGAGCTGCACAATGTACTCTGGATTTATCTGGGAGATCTTTCACATAGAATGTGTGCAGGCAGTTAAAACTCATAAATTTCATGAATCTTATGTGTCAGGAGGTCAAAATCTATCCTAAGTGTAGTTAGAAACGTCTGCACTGGGAGCAGCATGTTAATGCCATCATCTGTATCGGATCTAATCTGCTCATCGCCTCGGGGCACATAGGACATGTTTTGACTCACTGGCTTGTTTTGGACACAGATTAGGAAAGAAAACTTTGAGTGTATTATGAGACTTAAAGAATTAGGAGCAAGGGTTATCAAATACTTAACACAATTTGGTTTTCTTTTCTTTGAACTATTTAATATAGATGACTAATAAAACATTCAAATATTTATGAAACAAGACACAAATTATTAAAAATTACTACCTAGGTTTCCGTAAAGAGAGGGTAAGGATTAGTCATTTCTCCGTTAAACCCTTGTGTTCCATGCTCTGCAATTCAACTTCAAACCCATGAGGGCTATCTCAGAATTTCAAAATCATGATCATAAAGAAGAAGTGGGTTTAAAAAACCAGGTTGTTTCAAGGAAAAAATTATTCCTACTACTATAAATATGACAGCAATTCATGCACTGAGATCAGTATTGTTTTAAGATAATAACTGTTCAAATAACATCTTTGTAGAAAAAAATACATTTTTTTTTTTTACCTACAGATAAGGGTAGTTCCTTCACAATTCCTCAAAAAATGTGTTAACATATATGGGATAAGAGAAAGCATAATTGTTATTCCGAAAATAAAATAGATAAATATATATATATGTATGTGTGTGTGTGTGTGTGTGTGTGTGTGTGTGTATATATATATATATATATATATATATATATATATATATATATATATATATATATATATATTAGAAAGCCCTGCGGTCATACGAAATGACCGCTGTTCTAGATATTATAAATTGTAATTAAAATGATTTGTGCAAAGGTGTCTGCTAATTCAAACTGAATTACCCAGGGCAGGCGGCGAGGACGCCCCTTTGCTTAGTGCCCCATGGGGTTTCCCCCTTCTACTTGCTTAATTGCTTAAAGTAGAGTGCAATGAAGGAAACCACTGGCAGTACATTTCTTAAGAGCCACCGCTAGCTCAATAAATAAAGGTGATTTAAATAATAAAATGTTAATTCACATGTCAAAGATCTCTTTGTACACAACATTTCTTGTGTAGATCTTTCCATCATTTTTAAGCTCGCCTTGCAGAGGACCATCAATTATTTTTAATTTTACATCCGTTCTTTCACAAACTCTTGAACAGGCAACATACAGTTGACCGTGTCCAAATGCAGGCTCAGGTAAAAAAATGCCAACACGCTTAAACGTTTGGCCCTGAGACTTATTTATGGTCATAGCAAAGGCAAGTTTTACAGGAAATTGTCTATGTCTCAATTGAAAGGGCAACCCTATTTGAGATGGAGCCAAATCAATTCTTTTTGCGTTTTGGTCAGCATTACTCTGTCGTTTTTTTTTTTTGCATTTCTCTCCTGCCTTTGTTCAAGGGACTCATTTTGTCGAGACAGGCTTTTTTGTCTTGCATCAGAGGCAAGCCTTGTTTCTCTATGCTCATCAGTCTCATTTTGCTGAGAAAGACGCATTTGCTCTGCGACTGAAGCAAGCCTTGTCTTTCTCTGCTCAGTGGTTTCTTTTTGTCGAGAAAGCCGTTTTTGTGCAGCTTTAGCTCCTTTTCTCTCCTCTTCAGTGCTGTATATTCTAGGAGGCATTCTTAAAAGAAATTACGTTATGACATAGTTTTTATGTAAAACAGATGATTGCCAATGCAAACAAATGTTCACCTTTCCCCTGACCTGCTCAATTTGCGTTCAGCCATGGCAACTTCACCCCATTGGCTAGTACAGTTACGCAAGCAACCAATAAGCTATTGGCGACAAACAGACACTTAAGCCGCATATAATAAAGATATATATATATATAATAAAGATATATATATAATAAAGATATATATGTATATATGTATATATATATATTTTCCCTGAAATTTGCACATTTTAAAGAAGAAAACCGCAACAGCAATTTGTGCCTTCATTATTCAAATACATTATTAATAAATCTTTCTCCTGTTTTTCTTTTCACTATATGCCCTTGGACATAACAGAGATTGATAACATATAGGCTTGGATTTCTTTCAGAAGAGAATATAGTAAAAGGGAATTGAATTTATTACTTATAATTTATAATTATTTATATATTAGACTAAATTATTAAAGTATACTGCTCACAAAAATTAGGGGATCAGGAAACACGCAGATACTCCAGTACTTTCAGCCTTTTGTACAGAACATTTTCACCAATGAAGTAAAAGTTGGTTTTGCATTCATTTGATAATGAAATAACTTTCTTTGACTTGTGCTTTGCTTTTCTGATGTTCTTATTTAATAATAAAAAAAATGCTTCTCTCTTTTTATTGCTTCACATTCATTTTGAAATAACCCTTAATTTTTGTGATCAGTATATTTCACCATAGTCCACTATTATTATAAATAGATTAAATGAACTTATTTGGGTACAGTCATTTTATGTTCTTGTCTTTTCTTTCAGTCCTCTTAATTCCCTACACTTTAGCATTCTTTTTCATGTATTTTATTTAGTCTTTTAGATTTCTTTTCATGTCCTTTATAACACCAAGTTTTAGTGAGAAAAAAAATAGAGTTGAGCATTCCCAGATATTTTGGATTACAGAACTTGTTCAAAGATATTACCATCTTTACCATCTCTGAAAAATGTATTAAGGTTTCCTGTAAAAGTGTTTAATTATAAAGAAATGCCTTCTCCTTGCCAAATTTATAATTAAAATAATACAATTTTATATCAGACTAATTAATCTGACATTTCTATTCTGAGACAGAAATAAAAAAATAAAGGATCCTTGGCTTTCAAGTAATCTCTAAAGAACTCAGAGAACTCTTTCTAAATGCCTACCGGTTTAGCTGGCACCTACTGGCATAACTCCTGCTGTTAAGTTGCTCAGCCTTGCAACAGGACAATAAATAAATATCATAAAATATAAGAAGAAATGTGATCTGAACTATAAAGGAGCAAGAACAGTTTGCATCTGTTCTGAGAGAACAGTCTCTCAAAGCTCTGCCTAGGATCATGTGAGGTAATACACAAAAATTGTTTAACATAGTGCCTGTTGCAAGGTAGTGTTTGATAAATTGTTGTTTCATTGGTCTTTGTCTTGGTTTGGGCTCTCCAGAAGCAGATAAGAAGACAAGGATTTGAGGGAAAATAGTTTATTCTAGCTGACCCATAGCACTTACAGTAAGTACCAAGCTAGTTAGTACTATAAGCTTAGTCCTGCAGGTGAGCTCAGGGAGATGGTGAAGTTTACAAGGTTACACCTTGGAGTTATCCCTTATCAACTAAAGATATTGATCCAACCCATAGACTGTCATTGATAGAAAATGAATTCCCAGGATGTTAATTCTCTTATACTCTGGCTTGTACTAAACAGGGGCTCACTGTGTCTGTTTCCTACCCCAAAGGTCTTCATGTGGAGAATGATTTATGTTCACAATAAGAATCCCCTTTTTTTTTTTCTGGAGGCTAATCCCAAGCATCCACCTAGTCTTCTGCATTCTACAGTGGTTGTAATTGTTATTACTGAGATCACAGAAAACAAAGAAGAGTCACCCAATTTAATCTCTGAAGGAAGAGGCTTTCCAAAGGAAGGATAATCAATGTATAATAATTGAAAAACAAACCCCTGGAGGTTAGGAGACAGCCAGATAAAGAGGAACGTCATGTTGAGAGGTCTAAAGGCTGTGGAGAGCACCCACCCTTTGATGACTAAAAATAGTTTAGTTGGACTGCAGTGCAAGTTGGGGATAGGCCCTCCAAGGGACAAAGACAAATAGGTTGCCATAGGCCAGATCACAAGAAATGTCACATGCAGTGTTACAGTATTTGGATCTTATTCTAAGAGTAATGGTGGCCCATACAAGTATATTACACCAGAGAATGACAGGGTCCCATTTGAGTATTAGACAGATTACTTTAATTGATATAAAAAATAAGGATGAAGAAGAAGGTACTAACCAAGAATGAGTGGAACTTCCAAAGTGCTTATTCATCATTTCTACCATGGAGATAAAAATGTGACACAGTTACTGTGAGGCATAGGGGTCAACCAGCTGACTAGACCCAATGGGATGTAAAGGTTTTGAAGGCCAATGGAAGGTCCTTCGCATAGGGAGCTGTTTTGGTGTCTGGCTATAAAGACCCTAAATGGCCATATAAGCATTTTCTTTCCTAAAGAAAAAACAATAATTGGCCAGTAAAACTGAGATTTCACACTTAAAAAAAAATCACCCAAATGCCTTGAGAATGAATCATGTTATCTAATTCGTGTTTAAAATAAAGAAATCTTGTTCATATGGGTGGCAAAAAATTGGAAAATGAAATAGTCCAATTAAATTGCTCTCAAGAAAAATTTATACAGGATATAGTGCCAAAAAATAAAATTTCTTGAAAAGTATTAATAGTAGTTATTCTAGGTATGGGGTTGGCCATTGATTGTTAATGTTTTTTTTCTTTTGTTTAATCATATTTGAGAGCTGTTAGTGGTAATAGAGGCCGAAGAGATAGGACTGAAGGATAGTAAATATATTTATCTTCTGTTCTAGCTCTAATTGATACACAGTTGCCTAGAGCACTGTGCTAAGAATGATTCTGAAGCTTCACTTGACTTGAGTCAGGAAGAGTACTGTGTTTGATAAGTGATGCCTGCCATGGGTGTAGAATTCAGAAATTATGGTATCTGTCAGGCATTTGACATTTGTTATCTAAATAAGCTCTCTTGTTTTATAGATGACAAGATGGGAAGCCTTTGAAAGGAAGAGCTTTATTGCCCTAGACCATATAGAGTTCAAATTACAGATCAATTATAATTCACTTCTAATTCAGTATAGAAAAAGATGTATGTCATGGAAAGCCTCACTTGTATATTAAACATACCATGTGGCGAATTTGCAAATAACATGAGGATCCTTTAAAAATGCAACACTAAAGAATGAATAAGAATAGTCCACCTAAGTTGTCCTAATCGTGAAATCATTTTCTCTATTCAGAACGCCACAGCCTGAGCTAGGTCCACCTGACTCTGAGCTCTTACATTTATTTTTAAAACCACAAACTAGCATGCCCAGACACGAGGTATCATTTTCTCTAAATTAAATAACAATCAGGATTCTGTCACTTTCCTAATGGAGGCTCCTGCTGCAGCACCAACCCTTCTGAAGTGTATTCAGGTGAGGATGTGTGATTTTTAACAACCGGATCTAAGAGACTCATTTAAAGGAAAAGTGTCCTAAAAGAGCTCTTGAGATGCAACACATGATTAATCAGAGAAAAGCTGACAGAATTCTGCATTTTTCCCAAAGGAGAGAAAAAGCACAAGGTTATCCCTTCCAGGAGGAGACATGCTATGGACTTCCTTCACAATGAATACAGAAATTTCCAATGAGGGTGGTTGGTGATACTTAGGAGCAGTTACCACTGTTTTGGCACTCTGTGGATCAAGTGGTTTGACTGCTCTTGCTCCCAGGATTCAGAGCTGATCTTATACATAAGTCTCTATATATCCGCCTCTGCTGGGGTCACTAAGGTGAGGAGGTACATCCTGTTTGTCCTTTAGCTCTCAGCAGAGTTGTGATTTCGGTCAAGAAGTTTTTTCTTTCCCCAAACTGAATCTTTTGTCTTTCCTAAACATTCACTTAGTATTCTTTCTTTCTTGGGTGCCAGCACGTATTAGTGTACAATAGTCCCCCCCTTATCCAAGGGGCACACGTTCCAAGACCCCCAGTGGATGACTAAAACCCAGGATAGTCCTGAACCTATATATATTAACGTTTTTCCTGATACAAACATACCCATGATAAAATTTAATTGTCAATTAGGCACAGTAAAAGACCAACAAGAATAACTAATAATAAAATAGAATAATCATAACAAAATATTGTAATAAAAGTTAGGTGAATTTGGTCTCTCTCTCATAATATTCTATTGTGCTGTCCTCAACCTCTCGTGATGAGGTGAGAGGACGCCACACCACTGTGACATGTTAATGATGTAGGCACTGTGACGTAGCATTAGGCTTACAATAAGGGTGACTTGAACACAAGCCCTGAGGCACTGCCACCCTCAGTCTGATAACCAAGATGGCTACTAAGTGACTCATAGGTGGGGAGCGTACACAAAAAGGGGACACTGGGCAAAGGGAAGATTCATGTCCCCAACAGGACAGAGTGGATCTCATCACACTACTCAGAATGGTATGTTTTCTCAAACTTATAAATTATTTATTTCTGGAATATTTTATTTAATATTCTAAGGCCCAAGTTGACTGTAGGTAATTAAAACTAATAAGGAGGAATTACTTACTACCTTATTTAGTTATTTGCATTTCTTTTACACCACATTGTGAGCTCTGGGAGGGCAGAGAGCATTATTCGCCCCTACTGAGAACTCTTCTATGCCTACAGTGGTGTCTGCTGTATAATATAAGCGATTACTAAATGCATAGAAGTGAAAGAACAAATGAATGAATTAAAAGATTTACTCATTATATTTTTAGTAAGGTGTGAGAAATGTCAATTTCCTAGGTCCATAGCCCTTAGTTCTCAGTTTGTCACTAATTTACATGGGGTGGGGGTCATTGAGAGAGCAGTGTTCCTGAGAAGTCACAAAAATCATAAAAGATATTACGAGGTGAGTAGACCTTTACATCTTGACTTGTTCTCAAGGTCTAAAGAATCACCTAATGAGACAATAAAACCTCACCTATTCCTCTGATGATCAACAGATCAAAGGGCTCTGTACTGATTTTGGATGCTAGCATTCCCAGTCAGAGAAAGTAAAACAATAAAAACTGTGGTAGACAAGTCTCATTAACTTGCACATTTTGAAGTTGATAAAAACAAGTAAAATTGGCTTTGCTTCATTGCAGAGTAATTACTGTACTCAAAACTTAGAAAGTCAATAAATGCATTTCAATGTATATGGTACAATAATCATGCATTATGGTCCATTTTCAAACAAATCATAATTACTGTCTGAATATGACTCAGATCACCAAGGGACCTTCAGAAATGCTAAATTACTTGCAATTTGAGCATGCTAAAAATGCCATGCCATTTACCACGCAGAACAGATGAATGATGGGCCAAACTTAGAAAATGCAATTCACTCTAAGAGATGTTACTAAAATGCTTAACAGATGGTACGCTCATTGAGGTTACACAAGGCCTATTTATTAAAAAAAAAAATCTCATTTTAGATATTTTCAAGGATTTCTAATTAAGATGCTTTTAAATAGTCTAAACCTCTGTTTTGGAATATTAACTCAATCCAATTCAAAATCTGTTTTTTTGCACAACGTGCATAAATCTCTCCTCTGGCCACATAAGCCAATTGAGTTCTTTAAGTGTCTCTTTGGGTTCAGGCTTTCTGTCTGTTGATTTAATTTAGTTAACACATTCTAATTGAGAATATACTAACCACTAGGCTCTGTGCTAGGACTGACTAAAGAGAATTTAAGACACATTTCCTATTCTGCAGGATTCAAGTTTTAGCACAAGAAAACTGGCCTTTGGTGACTAGAGGATGAAAATGTCAGCTTTGAATCTCGAGGGCTGTGGGAACTGTAAACTGGTGCAGCCATTAGGGAAAAGAGTAGGTTGGTTTTTAAAAACATAAAAAAGTTGAACTGCCACGTAATTCAGCAATCCTGGGATGTACATGTTAGTGTCAGGTTGGTTCCTGCAGATGTTCAACCCATGACATCAAAAATAGTTGGGGTAGAAAATGAGAAATATTTATTGAAGTGGATGAGCGCTGTTCTCGGGTTACATCTGCAGAAATCCAGGAGGCAAAGCAATTGACAAAATGTAAGGAAAATGAGAGATTGTGGGGCAGGAAATAAGTATCTGATACACCCTTTATCAGATGAAAAATGTCTTCAAATTCTAGTCTTTTAATTCTTATATGGACTGGTTTCAATTATATAAAATGATTTTTCTGAATCCATTGAGATAGTTATGATTTTCTAATTTTTGTTTTTAATTTTTTTTTTTTTTTTTGTATTTTTCTGAAGCTAGAGACAAGGAGAGACAGTCAGACAGACTCCTGCATGCACCCGGCCGGGATCCACCTGGCACGCCCACCAGGGGGCGATGCTCTGCCCACCAGGGGGCGATGCTCTGCCCCTCCGGGGCGTCGCTCTGTTGCGACCAGAGCCACTCTAGCGCCTGGGGCAGAGGCCAAGGAGCCATCCCCAGCGCCCGGGCCATCTTTGCTCCAATGGAGCCTTGGCTGCGGGAGGGGAAGAGAGAGACAGAGAGGAAGGAGAAGGGGAGGGGTGAAGAAGCAGATGGGCGCTTCTCCTGTGTGCCCTAGCCGGGAATCGAACCCGGGACTTCCACACGCTAGGCCAACGCTCTACCGCTGAGCCAACCGGCCAGGGCCTGTTTTTAATTTTAGGAACTTGCTTCTGTATTTGCAAGTACCATTGGACTAGAATTTCATTCTTCATATCATTCTTACTTTGCTTTGGCCTCAACTTGATACCTGTTTCATAAGATAATTTGGGCATGTTGCTCATTTTGGTATTCTTCCTAACATTTACTTTGAGATACAAATGATCTTTCCTTTTGAAGTTTGGAAGAATTTTCTGTAAATCTACTTATATCTGGTACTGTTACATGGGACGACTTTCACCTATGGATTCATATTGTTTAATGGTTAGAAGTTTACTCAGATTTCTTCCCCTTCTTTAATGACTGGTATTTGTTGTCTAAGTTTTTAAAGGTATCATATTTGAAATTATAATAATTTTTATATAGATTTTCTTTCCATTGTTTTTAAACACGCTAAAATTATTTTTTCACTTTCAAATGTTTTTACATTTTACTATTTGTTTTTTAATTCTTTTTTTTTTTTTTTTTTTTTTTGTATTTTTCTGAAACTGGAAACAGGGAGAGACAGTCAGACAGACTCCCGCATGTGCCCGACCGGGATCCACCTGGCACACCCACCAGGGGCGACACTCTGCCCACCAGGGGGCGACACTCTGCCGTGACCAGAGCCACTCTAGCGCCTGGGGCAGAGGCCAAGGAGCCATCCCCAGCGCCCGGGCCATCTTTGCTCCAATGGAGCCTTGGCTGCGGGAGGGGAAGAGAGAGACAGAGAGGAAGGAGGGGCGGGGTGGAGAAGCAAATGGGCGCTTCTCCTATGTGCCCTGGCCGGGAATCGAACCCAGGTCCCCCGCACGCCAGGCCGATGCTCTACCGCTGAGCCAACCGGCCAGGGCCTATTTGTTTTTATTGTTCTAAAGTTTTACTACGTTGTGTCTTTGTGTGGATCTATTTCTATTAAATCATTTTTGTTCTTCATCAATTTTGAATATTTATAACTGTTATGTCCTGAATATGGCTTTAAGTTATCCTTGTTTTTTCCTTTTAGAAATTCTCCTAGACATAAGTTACAATATCTCATTTGTGTTTGCAAAAGAGTTTGTTATCTGTTGCCCACCATTTGCTGCTTTTTTTTTAAACTTTGGCTCCTTATTCACTAATATCCTCAACATTCAATACCATGAATTCTGGATAATTTTTTTTTTTTTTAGCGAGAGAGAGAAGAAGGGAGGGAGGGACAGACAGATACAAAGAGAGAGCGATGAGAAGCATCAACTTATAGTTGTGGCACTTTAGTTATTCACTGGTTGCTTTCTCGTATATGCCTTGACCAGGGGACTCCAGCCAAGACAGTGATGCCTTGCTCAAGCCAATGTCCTTGGGCATCAAGCCAGTAACCTTTGGGCTCAAGCTGGCAACCATGGGGTCATGTCTATGATCCTACACTCAAGCCAGTGACCCCACGCTCAAACTGGTGAGCCTGCACTCAGCCCAGCGACCTTGGGGTTTCAAACCAGGGTCCTCAACATCTCAAGCCAATGCTCTATCATTGTACCACTGCCTGGTCAGGCAAATCATATTTCTTTGAGGGCATGCATTTACTTATCTATTTATACATTCTGGGTGGGCAAAATTAGTTTTACTGTTGTGAGTAGGCGAAACCCAGTTTATCCTTGTTTTATTATTATTAATTTTTGCATTATTCTCCATATGCACAACTCTAAACCTACTTTTCCCCACCTCTTCTATTAAATACGTGTTGATTGTACATTGAGTGTTTGATAGGTACCATGAAATGTAATAGTGAACAAAGTGACACATGTGCTGTTCTCATGGAAATAGAAGATCCGCAATTCTTGTTGCTACATATTTGCTCACAGTCATGATGATTTCCTTAAGATACAGTCTGGACATAGATTTCCTGGTTGAAAAAATGGGTGAAGCATACTCACATGTAAATTCTATTGACAAATTTTCATGCTGACAGTCTCTATTAATTCATATACAATTGCCAAGGACATGAACCCTCTTCCCCAATAATGTATGTTGTGTGTGCATATACATGAATATAGTCAGTGAAAAGTGTCTTTTATTCTTTTTTTATTTTCCTTTCAGATATTCTCAAGAATTTTCTATGCATTCTTTTTTATAGAGTACGGGAAAGGAAATCATAGTAAATCAATCATTGTAGCTCCTTCCTAGCAGTTCATATGAATTTATTGGGTAAAACGTGGCTGTCAGATTTCCTGGGGGTTCCATCAATCCATGCTATTTCTTTGGTTCTTCACAATAAGTAATTCATAATTAATTAGGATCTACAACTTTGTAAATCCTAAGAGCTATTCCATTGATTTACTGGCTTGTGGTAAAACCAAGATGAGAATCCGGGGTGTTTTAT
This sequence comes from Saccopteryx leptura, assembly GCF_036850995.1. Lineage (NCBI taxonomy): Eukaryota > Metazoa > Chordata > Mammalia > Chiroptera > Emballonuridae > Saccopteryx > Saccopteryx leptura. Next base: position 180,874,338 of record NC_089508.1, read on the forward strand.
TTAAAAAATATTGCCTGTCCATTATTTCAAATTAAAAGTTGGATGTTTTTTAATTAGCCAACTCAGTCTCACTTTAAAATGTTGTCAAGTGGTCAGTCCTTAACAATATGCTTGAACTTCTAAATAAAAATATTACAAGCTGCTTGTTTGAACAGGGTTGAAAAAAATGTTTTTAAATATCAGACTACACTTCTCTTGCAACTACTTGGATTAAAATATTTTTTAGTGGTTTGATAAAAGGAGAATATCTAGCTAATTACCCTGCAAAGCCCCTACATTTCCTATTAGTGGATTCTTGCTGGGTGAACTGCAGTAAATCAAGGTTCCCTGTATGTCTGCAAAGTTGATACAGTGATGCTGAAAGGAATTGGCACTTTTGTTTTTCTGCTCCACCTAAATTTCACTCTTGACATTCCATAGGTCATTTTATTTAAGCCTGATTAAACAATAAGTCCAATAGAAATGCCAGTGTCAGAAAATTATGTGAATGACTGTGGACAAAAAATGAGCTTTTCCTAAAAGGAATGAAAACATTTCTGTGTTATTGTTAAACATCTTGAGAAGAGGTCAGGCTTGCAGCAGAAAACATGACCATCTAGAAGGCAAGCCACAGACCCCAGTGAGAGAAAACGTTCTCCTCTCTCTGAGTGAGAGGTACGTTCTACCCCAGAGCTTGGAGGTTCTTAGAGTGCTGCCCGTGAAGGGAAGCGGGCTGCACTTCCTGTGGGTCTGTGCAGACAGCCCAGCGTACAGAGCAGCAGCCAGCCGGGCGAGCTCTTGGGGAGAAGCTGAACACTCACCCTCTGCAATACCCCCCACCCCATCACCTCAAGCTTTCAGGATATTCTCAAGAGAAAGGAGAATCTTGGTTTGTTTGTTTTTTTGGTAATATGAAATACAAGGAAGATCTTTCCCCATGAATGGGATGGAGGTAGAAGTGGAAAGAGCCCGTGGAGGGGCCGAGTGGGGTGCTCACTAAGGGCTGCAGCTGCCTGCATTCCTGAGGGTCATCTCAGCAGCAGCAGCAGCAATGACCTGTTCCTGAAGACAAGCGAGCATCGACCCTGTATCTCTCTGAAACAGTCATCAGACACTTAGAGGAGGATTCATTTTAGCCAGTAAGCCACTGGGAGTTCATGGTATAAAAATGTGGGTTTTATGAGATTTTTCTGTACTGGACTTTTCCCAACACTGACTGATTTTTGTCCAGATGAAGCCAGCTATGAGTGAGGGTATGTCAGCCTCATTATTTCTGAGTTTCCTTTAAGCACCCTCTTCTTTACAGAATCCTCCCACTGCACCCTCCCCATCGACACAGCTATTTCTTTCCTTTCTGCAGCTCATAACACCTCTTCAAGTGTGAGAGGCATCTTAACACTCTTCTAAGTGATAGAAAGAGAGAGATTCCAAGGTTGGGAATGGGGAGGAGGGCGGCAAGACAGGGAGGCAAGGAGGCAGAGGAGGAGATACTCACATGGATTAGCCTTTCTTACTAAAAATAAGGTGTGTGATACTCTGAAAAGCAGAGACTTCTGGATCCAAATTTCTAAATGGAGTGTGTTTGTCCAGGACATCAGATTTTGCAAGAGAAAGAACTACCCAATTCTGAGGACCCCAGACTTCATAGGTCCATTTTATGTCAAACTCACACTCCACAGGGAAATTTATCATCAGTCCTAACATGAATAGGCAAGCCCGCTTACCCTTTTCATTTGAATTTTCAGTACTGAGTTTTCTTTTAGTAAGAAAGAGTCAGAGTTTTGCCTTTTGTCCCTCACTTGACACTTTCTGAAGAAACAGCTCTAGCGTTGGGTGTTATGTTAAATGCTCACATCTGAAATGTGATGACACATGAAGTATATTGGCCTATAGACCAGGAACAGAATTATTCTCTCATGTCACTTGATGTTGGGGGGATATCTTTCCCTCATGAAATAGTTTGTACTGAATTTACACATAGATTCTATTTAAAAGTAAATGCAAGAGCAGGGCAAATTCAAAGTGCAGAACAGTAGCCTGTGACTGTAATTAGGGTTCTTTGTTTCCAATATACTCAATATCCCCATTCTTAAGTGAAATTTTCATGTTCAAAGGTCACTCCTTCTTCTTCTTCTTCTTTTTTTTTTTAGTGAGAGAGAGAGAGAGGGACAGACAGGATGGGAGAGAGATGAGAAGCATGAACTCATAGTTGTGGCACCTTAGTTGTTCATTGATTGCTTTCTCATATGTGCCTTGTCCAGGGGGCTCTAACCAAACCAGTGACCTCTTGCTCAAGTCAGCAACCTTGGGCTTCAAGCCAGTGATGTTTGGGCTCAAGTCAGCGACTGTGGGTTCATGTCCATGATCCCACACTCAAGCCAAAGATCCCGTGCTCAAGCTGGTGAGCCCATGCTCAAGCCAGTGACCTTGTAGTTTTGATCCTGGGTTCTCAGTGTCCCAGGTCGATGCTCTATCCACTGAGCAAAAACCTCTCCTTCTGAGCATAGTGGTCTCGGTAGAGCCTACAGTGAGGTTGAAGAAACAAAACCAAACGGTTTTTTGGGAATCTGGAAAATTGTATTACTCTCATGAAGTCAACCTGCACAGAAGCGACTGGTGTAATGTCTTATATTGATCTCAGAAAAGTACACTTTGAACCAGGTTTACGAGAATCTCTAGAAAATGCTTCACCTCAGGAAACAGGAGGAAGGGGGCACAGTGGGATTTATATTTTCCTGTCACATAGACTATTCAAGACACAGAGCATTCCCCAGGTGTTTGCTGATCACCTAACATTCTGCTCAAGTTGTTCCACTTTGAAGCTACAGTTGTTCCACTTTGAAGCTACAGAGGACAATCTAGATCCTTATCAGGACAATAAAAACCTTAGAAGCAAGAGAGACATACAAAATTAGTGGGGTATACCCCCAAATCAGGTAAGTCGTTGGTTTTCTAACATTTTTCATTGTGATACACTATAAAAATGCCTATTTTCATATATGTATACGTACATACATATATATTTAAACCTTTACTATGCTGATGCATTCATATTTTTTTATTTTTAATCTATTCAATTTTGAAATTGCTTTTGATATATTTCGTTGCTCTAATGGCCACTTATATTATTACACTAATCACTAAGTTTGTTAAGAATGGGACACCATCAACTCCTCAAGTTTTGAAGAAAGTATTCAATGCAGGATCATTTAGGCTATATGTTTTATGATCAGAATACAAACTTTAAAATGAATGAAAATATTTCTCATGGAACAAAGGTACAGTGTAGCATTATGATTAAAATCCTTAATTTCGAATCAGTCTCATATGGCTTTAAATACCCATTTGTTCACTCCTTCCGTAATCTTGGGCAAGTTATATAATCACTATAAGCCTCAATTCCTTCACTTCCTCATCTGTAAAATGGAAATGAGTATCTACTTCATAGTACACTTGAGAATTTCAAGTTAAGTTCTATATAAAGTATATCTGTACAGTAATTAAAACATAATGAAGAATAGATGATAGCTATCAATACAATAAGAAATTTCAACTTGCTAATAGGTGCATTGGAAATTCTGTTGAAAATTAAAAAGTCAAAGTTGTTTTACTGCTCTAGTAAATAGAGTTTTAAAACACTCAGTTAATAAAAGTGTCAGTGAATTTTCTGCTGAATTCAATTATGTGGGTTACTTTAATAAAGATTTTACTAACTTAGTCACAGGGCATTGATTAATTGATGTAAAGAGGCCCAGTATGAAAAGGAAATTAGGTTTGAAATATTAGACGCTTTAAGGAATAAGAGATTGGTTGGAGACAAAAAAAATTAATAGTCTCTGAAATAACGATGCCAATGGAAAAACAGAAATTCATTTATGAATCACAATATACACATTTTCCTGATAGAGAAAAAAACTATTTTAGGGTAAGACAACCTAAGGTTCTGAGTGGTGGAGACTTAATTTTTATACTTCTGAGTAAAGAGAATAATATGTGCTTTCTCTTACTCCCTCTGAATACAATGTAGCCATATGATGTACATAAGTACACTGACATAGCAATTAGAACAATGTTTGTCACATTGTTGACAACGATAATAATGAGTTTGATATTAAGGTGCTTCACAGTCATGTTTAGCCAATTAAGGCTAAAAACATCAGCAGAGTGTCCAGAGGAGACACAGTTCTAAATACCACAGGGAAACAACCCCAACATTCAGAAAATATCATTCATTATATGACTTCCTCTTCAGGGACTTAGTTTCATTTCAAGCTGCTGACGTCTGTCTCTCGGCCAGAATGAGTGTTAGTTAGATCTTAGCATCTTTCCCATTATGTTAGCAGAGATGGACTTAATGGAGTACTGATGTAGGGACAATTTTCTCCTCCTTTCTTTCCCTCTCTATTAGAGAATTTTCTTTGCAAGAGAGTAGTAATTTCGTACACTTACGTCACTATTATTTTGTTTCTTGCCAAACACGTGCTGGGCAGCACGGAGGAATATTCACAGACACGCCACGGTCACCGTTTACACAATTGAAGTGCCGTCACCATTAATTGCACTTGGATGGGGATTTTTAAAAACAGACATTCTGCCATTATGATAATGTCATCTTAATTTTTGCTTTGGGTCTTCTTAAAGTAGAAACCGACAGAACACAAAGCATAACTGGAATGTGGTGGAAGTTTACCGGGCTTTCTGAATGAGAAGAAACACCACGAGAGTTCATGTTATCGGTCAGTTGATTGCATCACAAGTGCTCAGGTATCTGGTTAAATACCATCATGGGGTTTGGCTATGGGGATTGTTTTAGGAAGAGATTAGCGTTTGAATTGGTGGATTGAATACAGCAAGTTGCTCCCCAAGCTGTTGGGGGCCAGACTAGAACAGCAAAGGGGAGGAAGATTGACTGTGCCCTCTGCCTGACAGTTGAGCTGAGACAACTGTCTACCCCTTCCCTCTGCAAGCTGGGCTCAGCCTTCAGTCCTGGCCCGGTACAGAATCATCTGCTCCCTGGCTCTCAGGCCCGCCAGTCACCACCAGCTTCCCTGGACATCTGCGAGGGCAGATCCTGGGGCTTCTCAGTCTCCATAGTCACATGACCTGGTCCTCTGTATCTCCTGTTGGGGTCTGTTTCTCCAGAGAACCCTAATAAAAACATGCACAGTGTGGAGCTTACTCTGTTGCTGGTCTGCTACAATAGGAGCCCAAAGAAATAAAAGCCAAAGGACCACTTTGCCTTTTCCCATGCTGAGAGATACTTTACATACTGTGAGGCATTTCTGAAGGGATCGAGCCTCAGTCTGAAACTGCTGGAAATTTACCCAAGTCTGGGTGTACCCCAGCAAAACAGCTTGGATTTCATTACACAGTGCTCAGTGCTGCCTGTTTCTTTGTCAAAATGCGACCTCTGATGGGTGGAACCTAAGCGAGCTAAGGAGTGTGAATTAATCCGGTTTGTGGCTTAGAGAAAAGGAAGAGAATTAAAGCAAAGGTTTAATAAGTGATGACACCCATTACATGTCTGCTGACATTCTAAGACATGGACCCAGGACATAGTATAATTGCAATGACACGACTTTCTTTCATCATTCAACAAAGAAACTGTTGACTTCACTCCTTGCAACCAACTTTATTTTTAAATTTATTGGGGTGACATCGGCTAATAAAATTATATAGGTTCCAGTTGTATAATTCTATCATACATCATCTGTATATTGTACTGTGTGTTCACCACCCCAAGTCACGTCTCCCTCCATCACGATTGATCTCCCCTTTATTATCCTCTACCTCTCCCAACTCCCTCTCCTCCTGGTAATCACCATACTGTTGTCTGTGTTTAGGAGGTTTTTTTCTTTCCTTAATCTTTCCCCCTTTTTCACCCAATCCCCCACCCCCACCCCCTCTGACAGCTGTCAGTCTCTTTTCCATATTTATGAGTCTGTTTCATTATTTGTTAGTTTATTTTGTTCATAGATTCTATAATATATATGAGTGAAATCACAAGGTACTTGTCTTCCTCTGACTGGCTTATTTCACTTTGTAAGGTCGGTGGATGGAGGGCTGGTCACGTAGGGACTCAGACCCGCCCACATTGGCTAGGACCGCCCATAATCAAGCCCGCCAAGGGAAGCTTCCCAGGAACCATTTGGAAAGAAGCGATCATCTGCCAGCCAGGGAAATTTCACTACGTCATAGTAGCTTCACCTCCCTAAAGGGACCCTTTAAATATCTGCCACGCGGTTTAATCTTTGCAACTTCCCTAGCCTCCATGTTTTTTTTCCTCGGGGCCAGGGAACCTTGCCGGGTGGGGTGTGTGCTCTGTACTCAATAAAGCCGTTTACTTATTCCACATTTTACGGCTCCGAGCCCTCTTCCTTCCTTCTCGGCAGGGAAAAATACCTTACACACTTAACATAATGTTCTCCAGGTCCATCCATGCTGTCACAAAATATGATTTTTATTTATTGTATGCACGCTAACAAGAGTAAAGAAAAATTCCCATGTTTTTTTCTTTTTAAAATAAATTTCTTTATGAAACTGCTAAGGCAATCTTTAAAATGATAAAGTTTCTTGGCCAAGCAAAGTTTGCCTGTAAGAAAACGATGTGCCAGCTGTGATCTTGGTGATACGTTGTATTTTCTATTCTTGGAATAAAAAATTCTGTCATTGTAACCCATGGGCACTGACTGATATAAAAGACGCTGTCTGCAATCCTCAAATAATTCTTGCCCCCTGGCTTAAAGTCACCCATTAAAGTTTTGTCAAGAGACTTTTCTTCTAGACAATCTATGGCTTAACAGAAAAAAAAAAAAAGCTTAAAAATATCTGACTGAAATCTAGGCATAAACTTCACTTTTCTGAGAAGAAAAATGTTCAGCTTAACTAGTTTGACAATAACGAGTTTATGAATTGCTTGGATTAATTAGTAACTCATTTGACCCCTATGAATAAAATAAATTTCATTATTCACTGTCATCCATTCAGCCACCTTAAAATATGGTGGCTACTAAACCAATACAATGAAGAATCAATGGCAGTGAATTATTGGACTTACGTTTGCTGGAGTATGTGCTTCTTAGTGGCAAAACCTGTTGACGTCTCTGTTGGTAAAAAGTCACATAGAGGAGCCCGTGTCAAGCTTTTCTGAAGGTTAATTATCCTTAAATGACTTTAAAGTTGATTAGTGAATTTCTCTTCCATTACTCCATCACAGATTATGAATGACCTGAAAATTGCCAAAAACAATCTAGTGAATAAAGGAAATGCTTCAAAACCAGTTCTGTCAAGTCCTACAAACTCCTATTGACCATGAATGCATAAATATCAATGCCCAATGCTGAAAGTTTTTTCAATTTTTATTTCACTTGCTATCTATGAGAATTAGTGTTTTTTTTTATCATTGTTGTCATTAAAAAGAACAACTGAAATCAAATGGATGTAAAAGAATAAAATACATATTGCCAGAAGAAACAGCACTCAAAAATTTTAATCTTATCTTGAAAACAAACAACACTGACTTTTCAAAAATACACACTTTGGAGCTAAACAGCTTCCATTTTTGCTTTCCCTAATTAGATTTATTTAAGTACTATAAAAATGGGAGCAAAAGAGATGTAGCTCTTCGTAGTGATAGCTTTCCATCCATGTGAAGGATATCAGTTTCCAACTCATTAAAATAATCTCTAAATAGAAAATGTTTTCTCTATTCTATGCCTAATTTATTATTTTATGTAGATTTCAAGTGAATCATTGATTTCTTGAAAAAGTGTTTGCTGATTGCCCTTATTCAGGCAAATTAGCCTATGTTATAGTCTCAGAGGACAAGTCAGAGCCCGTCGTTGTCTAGCACAGATGCAATTCCACATACTTCTGTGTATTTTTTAAACTGATTTGTTCTCCCAGTGGTCGACATCTTCCATGAGAGCCAGGACTGTTTTTCTTTATCATTTTACCCCTAGCACCTTGAAGGATGACTGAACATGGTAGGAAATTCTAAGTCTTTTAAAAAGAATTAACGAGCCCTGGCCAGTTGGCTCAGTGGTAGAGCATCGGCCTGGCATGCAGGAGTTCTGGGTTTGATTCTCGGCCAGGGAACACAGGAGAAGCACCCATCTGCTTCTCCACCCCTCCCCCTCTCCTTCCTCTCTGTCTCTCTCTTCCCCTCCAGCAGCCAAGGCTCCATTGGAGCAAAGTTGGCCCGGGTGCTGAGGATGGCTCCGTGGCCTCTGCCTCAAGTGCTAGAATGGCTCTGGTTATAACAGAGCAACGCCCCAAAGGGGCAGAGCATTGCCCCCTGGTGGGCATGCCGAGTGGATCCTGGTCGGGCGCGTGCGGGAGTCTGTCTGACTGCCTCCCCGTTTCCAACTTCAGAAAAATACAAAAAAAAAAAAAAAAAAAGAATTAATGAAACGTTATCAAATTGAAAGCTTCTTGAATATCAGGGGAAAGGATAGCATAGTTCTATGGTAGAGATGACTAATAATATGTTTGGGCAACAATGACCTTCAAGCTGGTAGGCCATTGATTTGCTCAGGTTTTAGATAGTTCATAATAAAGAGAAAGAGATGCTAATAAAGACACACAACCAGACAGAAAGACTTCAGACAACTGCAAGACATTTTAGACCAGATAATTTTGTTGGACCTTTAAAAGGAGATCCCTATTTTACTATTATTATGCATATGCACAACTATACATTTATACCTGTCATATGTCACATACATACACAAAATATACATATGTGTATTACATAAATACATATTATTTCACTGTTCTATGTAAACATAAGACACATTATCTTCAGTGTGTCATTATTTTTACATGTACCATGAAATAAAGTGTTAAGCAATTATGTCAAAGTGATCATGTCATGAGCTGCTCCTCCCACATGTCCACTTCAATGACTCTTAGAGACATGATCAGAGGGAACCAAAGGAGAAGAACTATCCTTTTAATCAATAGAAAAAAGCTTATGTTTTTCCCTGAGATGTGAAGAATAAGAACTTGTTATCCAAGCTGCTTAACATGAACAGACTTCCCTAAGATATACCTTCCTGACAAGTAAAAACAACAACAACAACCTTTTGTTTAAACTAAATACATAAAACCACTAATAAATAAAATGAAAAGCATCACCAACAGCTAATTACTTTGATAATTTGGCTGCTAAAGGTGTGATTTTTACCATATTACAAACAGCAGGTGATTTTATCAGCTGGCCTTTTAACGGTGTATTCAAGATGTTCACTTGTTGGGGGGAACTGTAATGAACCAGATAGGACTTGGAAACACGGTGGCACCCTGCACCTTGCAAAGAAGACCATTTGTCAATGTGTCTAATCCGCAAGCTGAAGTTTCTGCCACTTCTGAAACACCCACCTCACCCTGATGTGACTTAAACACAGCTGTTACTAAAAGCAACCTCAGATCATTACTAACTCTTGTGGCTGCTTAATCATTCAAGTGCAGTGCTGAGAAGGAGAATTCAAGTGACAGTCTATAGTCTACTTAATTGCTAATAATAGAAAATACACCTCAAGGAGGAAGCCTGGAGTTATAAGAAGAAATAATTATTCCTCTCGGCTCACAGGCCATCAGAGTTGATTCACGGTTACTTTCCATAGTTTCCTTATCAGCATAGAATTCTCAACTTGGGTTTCCAGATGACTGTCCTGGCCATATTAAGTATACAATATTGAGTCTAGAGGTCATTCAGACCCAAGTGGGTAAAGGCAAAATATATCTCACAGGCACAGCAAAGGATAGGATGGTTTTGACGAACCTGTCAGTGACAGCCTTAAAAGCCTATTTTTAATAAAATTCAATTTAATAAATTTTCCATTTAAAGTGATTTCAAATGTTACAGGATGACTCAAGAGCTGAAAACATATATATTTGTAGCACATACACAGATATAAAATTCAATGCAATTTTTATGTATTTACTCTATAAATTATTGTCTGGCATGTTAATGTGTATTTAAAATACCTATTTTAATTTTTACTGAAAATAGGAAGATATATAGTAGGAATACTAAGAACAATAGTAACAGGAATAAGATTTGTCATTAACAAACCCTTACCTTCTGTATCAACTTAAATGTTTCTCCTTTAATTGCATTGGCATAAAGTAACGTGTTGTATAGGTGTGATTATTACTCCCTCATTCAGTCCAGATAGGCTAACTGCTGAAACAGACAACCCTAAGAGTTCCCAGACTGACAAAGTAAATGTTTGCTCGCACTCATCCAGTGTGGGTATTCTTCACAGACAGCTTTCCACTTTGGGAGCCCTTCTTGCAAGCCATTGAATCATACCACATGCATCCAGCAAACAGGGACAGAGAATGGGTAGAAGACTATTGGACAGTATTCAATAGGAAAATCCTAGAGTCGTTATCTTCACTTTTATCTATAGCAGTGGTCCCCAACCCCCAGGCCACGGGCCGGTACCGGTCCATGGGCCATTTGGTACCGGTCCGCAGAGAAAGAATAAATAACTTACATTATTTCCATTTTATTTATATTTAAGTCTGAGCGGTGTTTTATTTTTAAAAAATGACCAGATTCCCTCTGTTACATCCGTCTAAGACTCACTCTTGACGCTTGACTCAGTCATATGAAACATTTATCCGTCCCACCCTAAAGGCCGGTCTGTGAAAATATTTTCTGACATTAAACCGGTCTGTGGCCCAAAAAAGGTTGGGGATCACTGATCTATAGTTCACAGGACAGAAGACAGTCACATGGCCACCTTACTGCAAGAGAAGCAGGAGAATAGTGAACATTTTTTGAATACATAATAGTCTCTGCCAGATTCACATTAATCAGTGAATAAAATAAGAACTAGAGAATTATAACATATTCCCAAACAAAATAAGTAATGAAGACTCTAGGTGTTATTGAAAGATAAGTGTGACATTTTCAGCCACGATGAAGTAACTGGTGCCAGACTTAATGTCCTTAAATGAGAAATAAGAAGTGGATAAAGATAGGAATTGACTGCTTACAGACCTTTGTTGCTGCACTAGGTAGGGCTAGGAGCCCTTAGAAGGGAGAGAAAAAAAGTGAGGTGAACGCTATAATTATCTTGGCTTTCTGAGGGCACTTTCTGAACCACAGCCTAGGGATAAGGAAACCAAATAAAACACAGAGAATTACTCAGTTGAGTAGACAGAGACTGTCTGGAGTTTGAGGAGCCTGAGGCAGCTTGTATTTGTGGTCAGAGCATCACAGAAGAGAGAACTATGCAGAGAAAAAATGATCATATATCTAACAAAAGGATCCCCAAGTGTCTGTTTTTGAATACTAAACCATGCATACCTTGAATGAAACTCTACTAGGTAGGAGAAAATACACCTGGGGCCCCCTAAACTAAAACATTCTCACAGTTGTTTCAGGGCTGGGAGAATTTAAGTTCTAAGCTGCCAGAAAAGACATTCTTTGTTGCACTTAGGCCTTTAAGCCAAGAGCACATAAGATCATTACTTTGTAGGGAGGCCAAATTAGCTGTAGTGCAAAAGGCTACAATAGATCTGCTCTAACAAAGCATCAAAACAAGTTTTAAAAGGATTCTGATGTTCTGTGAGTGACTTACTGCCCTATAATAAAGTGCATGAATCTATGAAGAAAACAACAAATACAGTTTGCAATAAAGTGATATGCATATCTCCAAGTATCTCTTATAAAAGTGTTATGTGAAGAAGTGAGGGGAAATATAAGCTCTTGCCAGGAGAAAAATTGGTCACTAAAAAAAATTCAGAAGTGAAAGAGATGGTGGAATTAGCAAAAAGAAATCTGTAACACCCAGGCATATAAAAGAAAAAAAAGAAAAAGAATGAGGATATGGGTGAAAGTCATAAAGTAGAACCTAATGAAATTTCTGAAACTGAAATATTCAATATTGAAAGTGTAAAATTTACTGGATGTGATTAAAAGCAATTTGAACACTTCAGAAAAAAGAACAGAGAACTTGAAGAGTCTATATTGAATCTGTACAAACTGAGCTCAAAAGAGAATGGAGAAGTACAGTGCATTTTGTTAATATCAATACAACGGTGAACTTGACAAATTGTTATGCGCAAAAAAGTACATGAATTTCATGACAAGATTAAATGTAGTTTTATTCTATTGTGTAAGACCTACTAATAGCATTTGAATACACTTTTAAGTATTTAAAATACTGTTTTGTATGTCATTTCTGTGACATACATGATATTCATGTTATAATATAAAGGATAATAAAATAAGGGGTACTATGTAATAGACTATATTCATAATTCATAAACTATTCAAGATGATAGAGGAGGCATTACTAATTGTTCCTTCTAATAACCTAACAGTGATTGTCTCCTCTTTCCATATGGTCAGTTGCCCAAGCACAGGAGTCATTCTTGACTTTTTTCATTGCCTATGCCCTCTAACACACGATTCCATCACCAAGTTTGTTCATTAGTTTATTCATTCTTTGTCTTCAAACCTCTCCATTCCCCCTCTCAAACTATATCGTGTAAAATTGCTTTGAATATGTCTAAATTGGTCTACTTTACTCAGTCTTGCCCTTCTATAATCCATTCCCCAGCCTGTAGCTGCACTAATCTTTGTCAAAAACAACTTTAATCCATTTCCAATTGCTCCCCATTGTTCTAAATATGAAATTTTGTCTCTTCGTCATTGCTTAAAATGTCCTGGAAAGGAGAAGGGAAAGGAAGAGATGAGGCTACCATTAATAGTGAGTCTGAAGCAGAATTTGTTGCTGTAATACTGTAGGATAGAGTCTATTCGATTTTGAGATCAGATCTCTGCCATTGATTTATACAAGTAATAATTTATACAGTCAGACCAAAAAAAAACCTTAAAATTTTACAGTATCATATATGACATGATTTTTAAAATGTTATTTGTATAATAAAACAACAATAAAATACAAGAAATCTAACAGTTGTTAGGTCTAAACTGTCTACTTGGTATCTTTCACTGTGTTTTGCAATATAGGCCTTTTTCTTGTTGATACAATTGCATAAAAGAATGCTGAAAAATTTCTGTGGTACTAGCTAAAATTGTGATATATTTTATCAAGAGTAGGATACTTGTATGTATCTTTTGAATTAACATTTTAGAGAGGCCTTCAGGAAATGCCTTGAACATAAAATGAGAATTTTTATTATTATTATTATTATTATTATTAAAAAGTCTCAGCTCTGGATGGTTAGTTCAGTGGTAGTGTGTTGGCCCAGTGTGTGGATGTTCTGGGTTTGATTCCTGGTCAGGGCACATAGAAGAAGTGCCTATCTGCTTCTCCATCCCTCTCCTCCTTCTCTTTCTTTCCTTCTCTCTCTTCTCCCACAGCCATGGCTCCATTGGTTCAAGCAAGTGGCTGCTGGTGCTGAGGATGGCTCCATGCTTTGCCTCAAGTACTAAATTAGCCCAGTTGCTGAGCAACAGAACAATGGTCTCAGATGGGTAGAGCATTGCCCCTTAGTGGGCTTGCTGGGTGGATCCTGGTCAGGGAGCATGCAGGAGTCTGTCTCTGCTTCCCCTCCCCTCACTTAATAAAAAAAGTCTTTAATTATTGCTATACATTTAATAAGAAACTGAGTGTGTGTATGTGTATGCATGTGTGTATATGTGTGTGTGTGTGTGTATGTATGTATGTTTTGGTTGAGAATATAGTCATAGTTCAAATATTTTCTTCCAATGTCAGTTCACAAAATGGCCTTTAAATGATAATATTAAAAATAGATACAACTAAACTGCTATTTAATATACAAAACAACTGCAATAATTATTATTCTCCTATGTTAGTCTTTCTTATAAAGATTATCTTGTTTTAATGCTCACTGACATAGACTATTTTATTTATGTGAAATACTTAATTTTTCAAAAAAATATTTTATGTATTCATTGATATCATATAATAAAACAACTTTGAAGGTCAATAAATAAATACTTTAAACAATATATTATTTAATTAGTTTTAGTACTTCTTTCAGCCTCCAAATCAACTCATTCTATAGAGAAGACATTGAAAAAAAAGGCTTATTAGAATTATCACTTCACTTTTTATCTTCCTATGTAAATATGTATGAAAATGCTTAGACATAAATATTTTCAGCAGAGTTTTTAATCTGCCATTATATATTTAAGTCTCAGTATATATGAGGTGCTAATAAATACTTAATAAATTCATAAATCAGAACAAGTTCATTTGTATTTATGCTTATTTATTAATTATGAGTATCTAGTACATGAAATATTCATCTTAGAGATTAGAAGAGATACAAAGGTCAATAGATTAAAAATATTTTTACTCTTTAATTTAATTAGAATGATGGCATGTATACAATGTGACAGGTATAGATTCTATATATTCTAATGTATGCTTTCATTTATCATTTCAATATCTATTTTTAAGTTAGAGTTATTTTCTCCAATCTCTTTAGTTCTAAAAAAATGCTTTGTGTGTACCTTTTTTTGTAGTGCTTGTCATTTTTAATTCTGTATTAGAAATATTTACAAGACTTTGTTTTTTCCACTAGGTTGTAAATAAATTGAGGTTACATCTATGTTTGATTTACCATTGATTCAGAGTTCTTAACAAATGAAAGGAGCTCAAAATATTTATTGAAATAATAAATTACATTACCACCCTATGAGGCAGTGTATAATGAATGCATTTAAGTGATCTTTTGTGACTCAGAGTAGGAATAAAATATTTCCAATCAGAGATATTTCTTCATTCAATGAGCATGTACTTACTGCCATTGGGTCAAGCATTGGGTTGGGCACAGTCAAATAGAAGTAAGATAAATATGATTTCTTCCCGTGTAAAAATAAATGTTAATGATTTTATTCATAATCTTAATATGAACAAATGCTATGAAGAAACCTGACGGTATTGTGAAGACAGGCAATTAATCTGAGCTGGCTAAGGGAGTGAGAAGGCAGAATCTGGCGAATATACCTTCACAGAGGAGACAAGATTGACTTGCTCAGAAATATCTGCATTTGCAGAGAGGAACAGGAAAAAGGGCAAATGAGAGCAACAGGACAAAATGAGAAGACTGTAGCATGTGTCTAACAGTCCTTGGGAAGGGCAGGAATTAGGACAAAATATTAATGATGTCAGAAATGTGGAGGAATCTTAAATATTTTAAATCTTAGCTTCACCCTGCAATACGGTGCAAGGCAGTCAAGCATGAAAATATGGGGGCAATACTCATGACATAAGCAAAGAAGCTTATGCAATGGACATGGAATGGTTTGGAATTAAGAAAAGGGGCAATAAGAGAGGATGACAAAGAGAAAAATTCAATAATAATATATTTTTTAAAGAATAATACTGTGACTGTCTGGTCATGAGCTGGAAATGAGGAGGACTTTGAAATCACTTCCTTTAAATGGTAAGACATCTATTGTTTTTTTTGTTTTGTTTTTTTTTTTGTATTTTTCTGAAGCTGGAAATGGGGAGGCAGTCAGACACACTCCCGCATGCACCCAACCAGGATCCACCTGGCATGCCTACCAGGGGACGATGCTCTGCTCCTCTGGGGCGTTGCTCTGTTGCAAACAGGGCCATTCTAGCGCCTGAGGCAGAGACCATGGGGCCATCCTCAGCGCCCAGGCCAACTTTGCTCCAATGGAGCCTCGGCTGCGGGAGGGGAAGAGAGAGACAGAGAGGAAGGAGAGGGGGAGGGGTGGAGAAGCAGATGGGCGCTTCTCCTGTGTGCCCTGGCTGGGAATCGAACCCGGGACTCCTGCAGGCCAACGCTGTACCACTGAGTCAACCTGCCAGGGCCAACATCTATTGTTCTTATTTGAAAAGTCAAGGTCTCTGAAGGCCCCAGCTTAAGGAAACACTTGTAAGCAAGTGGGTTGTTTTATATTGAAAATAACTTCTCAAACTCTAGTATAGCTTGCCTCACATTAATATCAAAAGTCTTCTGAAACACAGAAATGAAAATGGTGAGGGTAGATAAGGATAGTTGAAGAAGCAAACTGTTATTAAAGTATGGTAAGTATAAGAGTTCTAGACTTCTTGAGAGACTTGATTCTAATGCTGCAAAAGAACACGCACAAAATATTTATATTATATATAAATGCTTATATTTTTGGAAAAAATCAATTTGGTAATTTTCTTCTTATAAATATTGACAAAATATAAACCGATTTTTTGACATAAGCAATAAGACACAACTTATTTCTACAATTCTCTGATTTTTTTTTTTTTTTTTTAACAGGGACAGAGAGAGAGAGTCAGAGAGAGGGATAGATAGGGACAGACAGGAATGGAGAGAGATGAGAAGCATCAATCATTAGTTTTTCGTTGCACGTTGCAACACCTTAGTTGTTCATTGATTGCTTTCTCATATGTGCCTTGACCGCAGGCCTTCAGCAGACAGAGTAACCCCTTGCTCGAGCCAGCGACCTTGGGTCCAAGATGGTGAGCTTTTGCTCAAACCAGATGAGCCCATGCTCAAGCTGGCGACCTCAGGGTCTCGAACCTGGGTCCTCTGCATCCCAGTCTGATGCTATATCCACTGCACCACCACCTGGTCAGGCTAAAAGTATTTTTTAAATGCAGAAAAATCTATTTTTAATCTGAGCAAAAAAACCTGCCTCATAATAAATGACAGATAACACCACTTGTCATAAAACCCATCAGTAGTAAGAGTAAATTTTTACTAAATTAATTTCATGATCGACTCTTTTAGTAACTTTCTCACCCAGGGCTCCATGTGTCTCTTCAAGTGTTATTAAAAGTGTCCCCAGAGTCTAATGAAGATAATTTGTTAATGGATGTTTTGTTTGAATTTTATCTAAAGGCAAAAAAGGACATAACTGATCAGCATCTGTATGTAAGAAACACAAGAGAAATTCCTTTAAAAAATGATGCTCTCATAGTACAAACAAAAGCAATGATTAATGCTTTTGGCAAATCCGTAAAAGAAAATGGAGGGGACACTACCTTTTGCCATTAAAGATGTACAAGGATGAGAACTATGTCTTGGCAGACCATTTGTGCTTTCTTCAGATATGGTGCGATCTCTCCCGTTTCAGTCTTGAGTTATAAACAACTGAATAGGCTATTATTCATTTTAATCAATATTTTGTCCTGCCCTTGCAAGTCTCACATTTGTTTAAATTATTTTTCAGGCTTGTGTCATTTGAAATAAACAGATAATATCATGATGCTCTGTTTGAGATTATATTGTGCTATATATTTTTGGGAAAAAAAAACTTTTTTGAATAATATAATAAAATTTGTAAAAGCACAGAGAGGTATAATGTAGAAGTTTTCCTTATGCTTTTTACCACCCACTGTTTCACTCCCCAGACCTAACTTTTAACAGTTTCCTATTAACCAAAATATTTAGAAATAAAATTAATTATTAGGTGACAAACATATCTTGCATGCACAAATAACTGCTATAGAACGTTTTATTTTTATGTAAACTGTGCAGAGGATGAAACTGAGAGTTAGAAAGGAAAGTGATAGATTAGATCACACAGCCAGTGACTGAGGTAGGTCTTCTGTCTTTTTTTTTTTTTTTTTTTGTACTTTTCTGAAGCTGGAAATGGGGAGAGACAGTCAGACAGACTCCCGCATGCGCCTGACCGGGATCCACCCGGCACGCCCACCAGGGGGCGACGCTCTGCCCACCAGGGGGCGATGCTCTGCCCCTCTGGGGCGTCGCTCTGTCGCGACCAGAGCCACTCCAGTGCCTGGGGCAGAGGCCAAGGAGCCATCCCCAGCGCCCGGGCCATCTTTGCTCCAATGGAGCCTTGGCTGCGGGAGGGGAAGAGAGAGACAGAGAGAAAGGAGAAGGGGAGGGGTGGAGAAGCAGATGGGCGCTTCTCCTGTGTGCCCTGGCCAGGAATCGAACCTGGGATTTCTGCATGCCAGGCTGACGCTCTACCACTGAGCCAACCGGCCAGGGCCTAAAGGTCTTCTGTCTTTAAGAAGAGCACCTAACACAGGCAGACAGGCTTGCACAATCTGTGGAGGGTATCACTGTGCAGTGGAAGAAGAAGACAAAGGCTCCGTAGATTCCTAAAAGCCAACTGATGAAATGAGATAAATTTTAGGAAAGCAATCACATAATTTCTTAACACATAAAGCTCATTAACATAATGGGAGGAATGGCAATACAGGAAAGGAAAAGGTAGGTAGGTGGTCCTGCTGTGGACCATCCCCAAACGTCCGTGAATTATGTAAGATGTACCTGACATTTCTACTTCACGGTTTATGGAAGAGACCATTAAGGCACACGGATATTGTAATGTGCTTTAAGAAACTTCTGCTTCCACAAATTTGGGTGAAGTGGTGTTACTATATATATCCTCTGTCCCACCCCTTTGGAACGATGAGAACATTCAAAGCTCTGGGAATTTCTACAAGGAAGAAATCTGTTTAATGTTGCTTATGCTCGTTATTTTCAAATATATTTGACCCTCAGTGCCATTATTGAAGTCATGCTATTCACTTTGCTGAGCACATTATTTTCGAGAATGGCAACTTCTTAAATGTAGAAAGATTAGGATTGGAAGTCTAGCAAGTCAGTCAAAGAAATAATGTGTAATGCTCATCTGATGTCATTTAATGCCTCATTCTTGGTCTTAAATTTTCAGATAAATGCAAAGAAATCTGTGGACACTTTATTGAGAATTCTCACAACGGCTTCCCAGGCACTAATACATTCAAGACAATCTGATTAGGGAAGACATTTTTAACTTTCTATTATTCATGCTGCTTGACTTTCTTCATAGCTAAATGGATAGAGTCAATCAATTAAATAATCAATCAGCACACATTTTCTTGTTTATAATGCATTCTGCAGGACAGATGTTGAGTCTGCCTCAAGGAGTTTGCAGTTTAATTGAGGTGCCTGGGCACAGATACACGATAAGTTATATAATTATGTGATGTTAACTATACATCACCAAAAATGTCACAAGGCAGACGTGACTAATTAGTGAGTGAGAGTCACAGATAATGCACAAGCTGTGAGCTCAGGAGAAGCGAGGTCACAGCTGGTAGTGACCTAAGGTGGTGGTAGGGTTTGAGATTCAAATATGCCGAAGCAGATATTAATGGCTGAGTCAGGCACAGTCTGAAAAATGGCCGAATGCTAAAAAGCAAGCAAGCACAATAACACATTTGCATTTTTGAATTAGAAAAAACCCTAGCTGGCAAGAAAGGAAGATAAAAAAAAAAGTTAGAAAAATGGCCACTCTGCAGAGCCGCAAGAAGACGACTTTGGAGGAAAACAGTAAAATAAATGGAATGAGGGACTAAAACACATTCATGAATTGATTGAACAGGTTGCTTAATTACTGTTCATTGCCTTTGCTCCCTTCTAAAGAAAAAGACACACAAATATGTTTCCATTTAGGTGGGGCTGAAAGTTGGGATAAAGAGCAGAAATTAACCAGTGAGTCAATGCTAAATTTTAGCTCAGGAATTCCAAGTGAACTCAGACATCAGAAATTAATACAGAAGTATTTCTATGATTATATAAATCAGAAATTAATTTAGTTAACAAAATAACTTAGAAATAAACTATACAGCTAGATAGAATAAAACTAATTTCCAAAATCTATGAAGTATTTTCTAAACAGGGCAAATACGTGCTATATCGTTTATATGTAGAAGTTAATATATTCACATTCTTGTATATGTAGATAGTATTTCACATACGTTCATGTAGATGTGCACTTTTCAAAAACATGAGTATAGGCTGCACAGATTCTTTTCAGGATTTTAACGGAAACCTACATCTCATTGAGCTAAAATATCATTATCTTCACGTAACATATAAGGGGATTAGGCAACAAGAAATCCATGTATTCAAAGAGGTTCCTTAATCTTACCCCCTACATTATTTTGACAGTAACACACTCCAAAAGAGATAGGCATGAGACCCAGAATCCTGCATTTGAACATATGTCCTTAAAAAAGACACAGGAGATACATGTGTTTTTTAAATCTATCTCCATCTATTTCTATATATACACATATAAAATCTGCTCTAAGAACCATGCTGAAAGAGAAACTGACAACAAAACAAACAGACAGCCAACTAAATGGGAGATGATATTTTCAAACAACAGCTCAGATAAGGGTCTAATATCCAAAATATACAAAGAACTCACAAAACTCAACAACAAACAAGCAAATAATCCAATAAAAAAATGGAGAGAGGACATGAACAGACACTTCTCTCAGGAAGAAATACAAATGGCCAACAGATATATGAAAAGATGCTCATCTTCATTAGTTATTAGAGAAATGCAAATCAAAACTACAATGAGATACCACCTCACACCTGTTAGATTAGGTATTATCAACAAGACAGGTAATAACAAGTGTTGGAGAGGCTGTGAAGAAAAAGGGACCCTCATCCACTGTTGGTAGGAATGTAAAGTATATAGTACAAGGAAGAAAGTATGGTGGTTCCTAAAAATATTAAAAATAGAACTACCTTATGACCCAGCAATCCCTCTACTGGGTATATATCCCCAAAACTCAAAAACACTGGTACGTGCCCTGGCGGGTTGGCTCAGTGGTAGAGCGTCGGCCTGGCATGCAGGAGTCCCGGGTTTGATTCCCGGCCAGGGCACACAGGAGAAGCGCCCATCTGCTTCTCCACTCCTCCCCCTCTCCTTCCTCTCTGTCTCTCTCTTCCCCTCCCGCAGCCAAGGCTCCACTGGAGCAAAGTTTGCCCAGGCGCTGAGGATGGCTCTGTGGCCTCTGCCTCAGGTGCTAGAATGGCTCTGATTGCGGCAGAGTGACGCCCCAAGATGGGCAGAGCATCGCCTTCTGGTGGGCATGCTGGGTGGATACCGGTAGGGTGCATGCGGGAGTCTGTCTGACTGCCTCCCTGTTTCCAGCTTCAGAAAAATACAAAAAAAAACCCAAAAAACAAAACACAAACAAAAAAAAAACCACTGGTACGTAAAGACACATGCAGCCCCATGTTCATTGCAGCATTGTTTACAGTGGCCAAGACATGGAAACAACCAAAAAGCCCTTCAATAGATGACTGGATAAAGAAGATGTGGTACTTGGAATACTATGGAATACCACTGAGCCATAAGAAATGATAACATAGGATCATTTACAACAATATAGATGGACCTTGATAACATTATACTGAGTGAAATAAGTAAATCAGAAAAAAACTAGGAACTATATGATTCCATACATAGGTGGGACATAAAACAAGAGTGTGGTGGTTATGGGGGGGGGGAGGAAAGAGACAGAGAGGGTGGAGGGAAGGGAGGGGCACAAAGAAAACCAGATAGAAGGTGAGGGAAGACAATTTGACTTTGGGTGATGGGTATGCAACATAATCAAATGTCAAAATGACCTGGAGATGTTTTCACTAAATCTATGTACCCTGATTGATCAATGTCACCCCATTAAAAAAAAAAAAAAAGAACCACGCTGAAATGTAGATTATTATTATTAAGGAACTTCATGTGAATTAACCAAAAACTGAACTAAAACCATCCCCAGGAGTGAATCTCAAAGCACACCACAGTTCAAAACATTCTTCTGGTTGGCTCAGTGGTAGAGCGTCGGCCTGGCGTGCGGAAGTCCCGGGTTCAATTCCTGACCAGGGCACACAGGAGAGGCACCCATCTGCTTCTCCACCCTTCCCCCTCTCCTTCCTCTCTGTCTCGCTCTTCCCTTCCCGCAGCCGAGGCTCCATTGGAGCAAAAGATGGCCGGGCGCTGGGGATAGCCCCTTGGCCTCTGCCCCAGGCGCTAGAGTGGCTCTGGTCGTGACAGAGCGATGCCCCGGATGGGCAGAGCATCGCCCCCTGGTGGGCATGCTGGGTGGATCCTAGTTGGGCTCATGCGGGAGTGTCTGACTGCCTCCCCGTTTCCAGCTTCAGAAAAATACAAAACAACAACAACAACAAAAAAACACATTCTTATAGTACCATTCAAAATGCTAATCCACTATGCATTTGCCAAGCCTAAACACTGTTGAAACAGTTTCAAAATCCATTCCAAGCCAAAACTATCCACTGGGAGTCAGTAGCTCTAATTCCCTGGCTCGGGTCAGACCACTCTGAACCATGTTATTCCCAGGCATCAGAATGAGCCAGACTCAACAAGGAGCCAGCCCAGCATTGGCATCGAAGGATATGATGAAGTCAGTGGATGATCTGCTTTTTGGTTCCTCTTAAGAAGTTTAACGACCGATCCAATGTCTTCCTTTGTTCATTAAAAATATATATATCAAAAATAATATATATATGGATTGAGCTCCTACTAAATGCTCAGTACTGAACAGGGTCCCAGAAGATACATGGGGAGGCCTGCAATGGATTTACCCTCAGAAAATTCACTAGAGTAGTAGAAGAAAATAGGCATTAAGCAAACACTTCCCCACAATGTGTGCAACAGAATGTGGTTATGTGCGCAGAAGAAGAAAAAAGCACTTAGAAGTGTAGATGAGACAGGGCCTTCCTTGGCAAATGTTGCAGTCAGAATTTGGAGGCTGAATCAAAATATTCTCCTCTGTTGAACTAAATTTGGCTGGTGAGTGAAATTTTTCTGCATGTGTAAGTGATGCAAATTTATGCAGATACTTTATATCCTGACTTTTCACACCCCATTTTTTTTTTGTACAATTTCCTTACGGGTCTCATTGCAGTTAAATGTTTATCCTATAGAGAACGTCTTATGACTGCATGAACTTTGAAATGATAAGAAAGGTTAGAGCCAGGATTTGGTCTTTGCAGCTGGATAAATCTGTCATTTTCCAGATTGTTGAAAAGAAAGTGAATATACTTATGTTAGCAAATCTATTATTTTCGTGGGATAGAATCTTTGGGTTCTACTGAAGTCATCTGATTTAAATAATTTCTCAGTATTTAGTTCATGTCTAGTTTATTTTATTTCTTAGTTTGACTCATGGAGATGGAAGTAGTATAACAGAAGACAGAAATATACTGCTCACAAAAATTACAGGATCAGGGAACGTGCAGATACTCCAGTACTTTCAGCCTTTTGGGCCCTGGCCGGTTGACTCAGCGGTAGAGCATTGGCCTGGCATGTAGAAGTCCCAGGTATGATTCCTGGCCAGGGCACACAGGAGAAGCACCCATCTGCTTCTCTACCCTTCTCCCTCTCTTTTCTCTCTGTCTCTCTCTCTTCCCCTCCTGCAGCCAGGGATCCAATGGAACAAAGTTGGCCAGGGCGCTGAGGATGGCTCCATGGTCTCCACCTCAGGCACTAGAATGGCTCTGGTGGTAACAGAGCAATGCCCCAGATGGGCAGAGCATCGCCCCCCTGGTGGGCATGCCGGGTGGATCCTAGTCAGGCACATGCGGGAGTCTGTCTGACTGCCTCCCTGCTTCTAACTTCAGAAAAATACCAAAAAAAAAAAAAAAAAAAATCATCTACCACTCCCAAGAAACTAATTTTAAGATTTAAAACAATGTATAATTTAATATCTTTGAAACATGTGTTTATGACAGCACATTTTGTTGATTTATTCCCCATTTGTTAATGTTGCCATTCTTCAAAGCCCTTTTTTCTTTGTATTAGTTTCTTGAATTGCAGGCAGTTTTTCATTACACCTGGCTTTGTAAGGTTTCCAAAAAAAAAAAAAAAAAAGACCACACAACACAAACATAAAAAGGAATGTAATTTGTGAGGTTATAAATGGCATCTTTTTACTGTAATAAAATAAGCAAAGAATAAATAACACTGAATTAAATTAAGCCCATTAGTGAGATAAGAAACAATACAGAAAAGGATGGGAAGGAAGGATTTAATAGCAAATCTTCAAAGAGTGTTTCTTTGTGTTATAAATGTTTGACTAGCGGTAGCGGAACGTGGTAGGAAGCCTCCCAGCCTGCCCTTCCGGCTGCCTTTCAGCGAGCCACGTTTTCTATTGTCTTTGAGCCAGGTGCTGGTGGACCATGTTTTCCATGTGTATATATAATAGTGGTTCCCCTGCATCGGTATGACTTTAGAAAAGATATAAAAATTGGGAGGCATTAAAGTCTAATTTCAAAGTTAAATTTTAAGCCTGCCAATTACTTCTATCAGGTAGACACTAGCTTCTTTTATTCTCATATCCAGCTCCCAACACCTGGGTTTTTCCTGTCATATGGGGAAGGGGAAGCAAACCAATGAGGAGAGGGGGAAGGATAGTAAGAACGTGGGAGCTGAAGCCAGGTAGCCAGGACCCAAACCATCTCTTCGTCATTTGCATGCTGCATTGCTCTGGGCCAGTCCCTTACCTTCCCAAACCTCGGTTTCCGCACCCATGAATGCGTATGACAACAGTCTCTACTGCATAAGCTTGTGGTAAGGATTTTTAAAAATATAGCATGTAATGTGCTCCATCCAGTGTGGCATACAGCAAACACTATTGATAGGAAAATTAAAACAGAAGTATATGCAAATAAGTAATAAGTATATGCAAATAAGTAATGAATGCAAATAAAGGAATGAAACAAGGCTGAGAGAAGACAGGGATATAACTATGTTTATGTCTGTTGTATAATGGGGTTCTCTCCCATAAATAAGGGAGACAACAGTTTTGTGAAATCATAGCCTAATCTTTTCAGAAGCCGTGTCATCCAGAGTATGCCTCCTCCACCCTCCTGATTTTTATATTATGGTCACAATTTAAGTATTTGCTTTATATCCGGTTAAAGAGTTTCTTTTCTTTCTTTCTTCGTTTTTTTAATTTTTTTTTTAATTTTTTTAGAGAGAGAGAGTGAGACAGAGAGACAGAGAGAGGGCCAGACAGGAACAGACAGGAAGGGAGAGAGATGAGAAGCATCAATTCTTCATTGCATTACCTTAGTTGTTTATTGAGTGCTTTCCCATATGTGCCTCGACCGGGGTTGGTGTGGAAGGGAGCTAAAGCTGAGCCAGTGACCCTTTGCTCAACCTTTTTGGGCTCAAGCCAGTGACTATGGGGTCATGTCTATGATCCCAAGCTCACAGGAGTGAGCCCGTGCTCAAGCCAGTGACCTTGGGGTTTAGAACCTGGGTCCTCTGCATCCCAGGCCAATGCTCTGTCTACTGCACCACTGTTAGGTCAGTCAAAGAGTTTCCCTTTGGTTAAAAAAAACCTTATGGTGGTGTCACCAATCACTATCAGGAAACAGTGAAGGAAGCTTGGAAGCATTCAATTTGGAACTAAGACTGTACAAGTCTCTTAGTAACTGTTGTCACGTATAATATCCTCCAGTGGAACTTCATATCATCATTAATAACAGAGGAAGAGACAGAAACTCTGGTGCTTAAATTTATCTGTTCATGAAATTCTTCTGTTCAATGTTTTTTAAATAGTTCAGTTCCAAAGATTTCAATGCATCTGAACGAGTCCCATGACCTAACTCAGTACTCTCGGTGAGGTGGGGAAACTGGTAGTGATCAACTGCATAAAAAGGTACAATAAACTGCTCTGTTCAACCTGAGCGTCAACGCAGCTGATGCTCCTTAGTGACAGAGTATAAATAGATCGTGTTATGTAACACACTTTGAGTTTTTTTAAGCTTTTAAAAGAATTAGCATTGCACATAGCATTGCTACTTACGAATGTCCTCCGCACAGAATGTGGTGTTTAAGAGCCTACCCCCACTGACAGTCACCACAACCAAAAGAGAAAACAGAGACTGGAGGTTGGTATTTTGAAGAGTCTTGATAGATGAACATAGATTACACAGATTGGTGTTGGTTAAATAAAATCTCTCTTTTTTGTGTGTATGACAGAGAGAGAGAGAGACAGACAGACAGACAGGAAGGGAGAGAGATGAGAAGCATCAATTTTTTGTTGTGGCACCTTAGTTGTTCATTGATTGTTTTCTCATATGTGCCTTGACCGGGAGCTACAGCAGACTGAGTGACCCCTTGCTCAAGCCAGTGACCTTGGGCTCAAGCTGGTGAGCCTTGCTCGAACCAGATGATCCTGTGCTCAAGCTGGCAACCTCGGGGTTTCGAACCTGGATCCTCTGCATCTCAGTTCGACACTCTATCCACTGCACCACTGCCTGGTCAGGTAAAATTTTATCTTTAACAGAGTCTAACACAAACCATAATTAACTGTCACAAAAGTCCGATGGCTGTTTTTGCTGGCTGAGAATATATATGCACAATAGCACACAAAACAGTCTTTAAATTGTATAATTTATTTTGTGAGTCCTGACTGCCTTCTTATTTGCTTCTAGTAGCCATGACAGCCAAGAGACATCATTCTGGTTCATCTGCATTGGGTAGACCTCAGATCCACAAAATCTCAACATGCTGAGGATGAAATACTTTAGATGCTCACAAATCACTGTAATATTTGTGATTATCTCTTATTGGACCCAGTGGACATTTATATACGTATCTCAAAATCAGTTGGGGCTATTCAGAAAAATGTAATTCTTCTTCAACCCATGCCAATCAACTCAATAGTGTGAGTGGGCTCCTTGACAGGGTTATTGATAGTACTCCTGCAGCGTCACCAGCAGCTGGGCACCGCAGTGGACACCCAAGAACATGGGTATTTGCCCTGCTTTGGGATGCTGCACTCCCCTGCCCTCTGTGTAAGCCAGGTTGTAAAAGAACACCAGGTCATTTCCCTATGCTTAGGGTATCTTTTCATTAATCACTCTCACCAGCGCATGGGACAGCTGTGCATTATCTGGGAACACTGTTGGACTCCAGCTGTTCCATCATATCCCTGTCATCTCCCGGCCAGGCTGCCCCACTACTAGAAGGGACAGGTGTTAATTGTGAATACGGAACTATTGTAAACTGAAACTGTTCTATTGTATTGTCTCTCCTGAAGCACATTTCAGAAGGACTTGCAGTTATGTGGATGTATTTTAACTTCAGAATTTTCTGCCAGAAAATATCAATAAGTTCTAGTGGATAATACCAAAAAGGCCAAAAAGGAGGAGGGAAGAGGATAGAGCAATTCTCTTTCTTCCTTTCTTTCTTTCTTTCTTTCTTTCTTTCTTTCTTTCTTTCTTTCTTTCTTTCTTTCTTTCTTTCTTTCTTTCTTTCTTTCTTTCTTTTTTCAGTAAAATCTGGGCTGACTGGCCATATAATTAGCTAACTAATTAGGAAAAATAATTAGCATCTTAAGACTTTCACTTCTTCATCTGTTCATGGGAGACTTTATTTCCTTGGAACTATTTCTCAAGATTTTTTGATTCCTAAGAAAGTACATGCTACGATACAGTCAGTGATTATAAAATATCATTGTGTAAGAAATCATTAGCATCATTTTTTTAAAAAAAATATTAAATAGCCAACAAAGAAGATAATTGCATTATAGTAGACAATTACTTGGATAATTAATAAAATATAAATGTATGTATTTGGATAAGACAAATTAAATTTGTTCTGAGCAAGTAAGTAACTAAACAATTTTGTTGATTGCCAAATGATTAATTTTGTCTTCCCATGACCTATTCTTGCTTTTATTCAAAACCTGGAATAAAAAAGGAAATAGGCAAAAAAAAAAAAAAAGAAAGAAAATGGGTTTCAATGCTTAAGAATCAAGTGAATACTCTTTTGATGTGACAAAAAAATATTATTGAGATGAAATTACAAGACAAAAAAACAACAGAAAAATAATATACAGACATCCCAGTCTTTTGCAGTCTTTATTTTAATAACCACTGCAAAACATTAACCCGAGAATAGAGGAATGAATGGAGTAAGTGATGCCTGTGTGCTCTTCCTTTCTCATCATTGCTCAGCTGCCTCAAGGAACAGCAACTCTGGAATCAGTGACAGTAACCACTGCCAGTTCAGCTGGTCCCTCTCCTTGCCTGTAGCTAGTACTCAATCTAAACCATTTCATTTGTGGATGTACATTAGAAACAAAGTATCAGTGAAGGGTGGGAAATCTTTAACAGATGTCTGCATTTCTTCTCCTTATACAGATGAGGGAAACCAGGCCATGATCCCATGCTTTACCTGAGGCCAGATACCTCAGTGAGTGGCAGAAACAGGAGAGGAACCCACAGCTCCTAACAGGGTGTATTGATGGAAAACCACGCTGCCAATGGTTAAAACTTGTAACTTTTGTCTGTGAACTCTCTGATGAATTCAATAGGGATTTTCCTGGAAATTACAAGATAGTAGTATAGTTTCCTTATGGAACAATGAAAGCATACTATTGGAAATATTTTTTTAATATTTCTATTTATGTTATGTTTTAAATATAGTATTATTAAATGTCCATTATGCATCTGTAAAGGAGATATAGAATGAAAAGTGGATGACTTCCTTCTCTCAAACCCCCCTTTTTTAATTTTATACTGATGTGTGTTCTTTAAATGATGTGCTCTCTCACACACACACACACATATATACAAAAACATTCAAAACCTTAGGATGATTTTGGATGCTACAAGCTAAATTTAATAGTCCCCTACCCCTTATCTGCAGGAGACCCCGTGGATAATACCAAACCCTATATCTATCTATCTATCTATCTATCTATCTATCTATCTATCTATCTATCTATCTATATTTATCTATCTATATTATATATATAATATATATATAAAATATCTATATATATTAAATACACATATATATGTTTTCACTTAAAGAAAGCATTCATGGCTTCTCTTTGGCATATCTGAATTGCCAGCATTAATGCTCTTGTGCTTTGGGATCATTTTTAAGTAAAATAAGGGTTACTTGAACACATGCACTCTGATGCCATGACAGTCAGTCTGATGAACCAGACGGCTACCGAGTGACTCCTGAGTGGGGAGAGTGTACAGTGTGGATACACTGGACAAAGGGAGGATTCACATTCCAGGCAAGATGGAGACTGGAATTGCTTCCCAGGAGTTTATTTTAGGAAAATAAATAAGTAAATAAGTTTTGAAACATTTGAAGAATATCTGACTTTTCCAACTGACTAATGAGTGATGGTTAAAATAGCCTCCACTCTGTGGGACACCTAGAATGTACTTCCCGACAATGGACTGCAGATCCCACCGGATTCGAAACAATGTCTGTCTTGTTGATGACTATATCCCTAGAGACTAGCACAGTGCCGGAAAAGGCAGGACCTGGGTTAATATCTGTTGAACACATAAATAAATGAATAAAGTAAAAAGCAGTGAAGAATGGCATAGAACTTGCTCTTTATTAAGGATGATGATATAGAAACAGTTGTCTTATAGAGTAAAATATTTTCATTGCTATAAGGGTAGTAGGTTCAATGTGACAAGTGAAATTAATAACAAGCCAAGTAAAAAACAAACAAACAAAAAACAACAACCAAGGAATCATTAAGTCTTTTAATAACCAGTAGTCCTAGATCCTGTGTATTTGCACTGGAAAAGCCTCATACTATTTAGGATCATTTGATTGCAAGTAACAGTGGCACCAGTGATCACAAGGAAGAAGAGAGAAGGAATTTATTATAATGAGACATACATTTCATGGGGATTGAAATACTAGAGGTTCCTATACAGCGGGGACTCAGAAACAGACCCAGACCCAGCTCTCTCTCTCTCTCTCTCTGTCTTTCCCAGGAGCTGAATGGTGGGCTGTTCAGACTTGTCAGTCTTCCCTGGTCGGGTTCTCTCCCAAGACCAAAGCATTGCCTCTGCTTCTTTGTGCTCTGAATATAGTACAGCTCTAGTTTCCTTCCACTTCCGTTGCCTCTGTTCTGTGTTATAACACTTTGGTTCCAAATGCGGACTGATTCACACCTTTGATCTCCTATTTTTAAAATGGCAAGTGAGGTATCTTGTTTGCCAAGCTCCTGTTTCCGGTTCAGGCAACAAGTAAATAGTCACTCAATATAAAGGCTAAATCTAGAGCAAATTGTAGCTCAGGGTCACGTAGCATGCTCACCTTTCTGCAGGGGGTCACAGACTTCTGAGAAGAAAACGTGGGAAAGTGTGCAGGCGCAAAATAGAAGTAGTTCAAACGTTTGTTTATTTATTGTCTATTTTTCAAGATTATAAAATTTATATATGACTGAAGATAACTCATGATTATTTTTATAACACTGAATCATTACATGTATTATGGTATATGTTCCTCCAGCCTATTTTCATGTATGTATTCTCACTACTATGTATAATATATATAAAAAAAAAAAAAACCCAACAGACGTGGGATCTCCTCCTGTGTATTTTTAAAGATCTTACATTTCTGGTTGCTTATTTACCTTACCTACTCACCTTAAAAATATTGATTTAAAAGACTATACAATATTCTCTCTTAGTAATCCCCCCCCCCAATTGGCTATCATCAGACTTGTAGACACAATAACATTGTGGCATGTATCCTTTTACCTAAATATGTTTATGAGCTCTGATTGGGTCTCTCAGATAGATTCCCAGCTATAAAATTACTGGATAAATTGGCATGGATTTTCTAAAGGCTGATGAAATGTATTGACAAGTTGCTTTTATATAAGTTTGTGTTGACTTTTACTCTTAGCAATTGTATGCGAAGCTATCATTTCATTCTCATCAATTATCCCTAGCATGGGGCTAATGACTCTGTTTAACAGAATAGTTCTAAAATGTGCTAAGACCCAATTTCTAAATCATATGAGTGGTTTCTTTTTAAATGCTTGACATACTGAAATCTAGAATTAACTGAGAAGGTATTCTTTATTTTTAGAATTGCTTTCAAATTTCTAATCTGGGTCAACTACATAATTAAAATTCTCTTAAAAATTTATTTATTGAATTACTGGGATGACATTGGTTAATAAAATGATATAGGTGTCAGGTGCACAATTCTATAACACATCATCTGTGTATTATACTGTGTGTTCACCACCCCAAGTCAAGTCTCCTCCATCACCATCTATCCCCACTTTACTCTCTTCTACCTCCCCCATACTGTTCTACCTCTTCATTCTGTTTTCTGTGTCTGTCAGGTTTTCTTTTCTTTTTTTCTTGTGTAATCTCTTCACCTTTTTCACCCAGTCCCCCAAACCCCTTTCCCTATGATAGCTGTCAGTGTGTTCTCTATATCTATGAATCTGTTTCTATCATGTTTATTTCATTCATTAGACCACATATCATTAATACAGCTCCCCACATTTTTAAATGAATGCATTATTTGTTCATCATACTTTTTTATTCTTAGTAAATATTAGACATCTATTGCAAGCCTAGGCAGAATTATGAATAAAATATTTTCCATACCCCTGACTCACAAGGTGGCAGACAGACATGATAAAAACCTATTACAATGTAATATTTTAAGTAATATGAAAGAAGATATTAATACTGATATTCCTATTATAAGTGAACACATGCTGGTTCAGCTTGTAACCAGTAAAAGAAAAAGATAGATTTGGGCAGATAGTAAAATGTTTCTGCTGCTTCATATAGTTTGGAATTTATCTTAAAATCAAAAACTAGCCATGAGAGCTAAGGCAATTTAGATGTTGTTGGAATGACTCAGGAAAGATAAAGAGATACTGATAATGCTGAGGTCCTAAAGAGAAGGGAAGAGCCTTGGCTATAGTGAGGAGATAAGATCAATGATGCGTATCAGCCAATATGATGTGGAATTTGGAGAAACAGGAGCTGACTTCATATAAGTTAGTTTATTAGTAGATAGTGAAACTGTGGGTATAATGCAGAATCATTTAGGGTCACTTTGGGCTTAAATAAGTTTAAAATGATCATAGGATATGAATTTGTGTATACAAATTTGGAACTCAGTAGAGAAGTAAAAACTGATGATAAGTTGAGAGTCAAATGCACATAAATAGATCATAAGTTATATTTGAAAATATAGGATGAACAAAGTATAAAGGGTAAGATGAACGCAGGGTATAAAATGGAATCCTAAGAACAAGGAACGTTTTAAGAATTGTATAGGGTGTGCTTTAATTGGTCATGTTCAGCAGAGATCAAGTAAAATTAGGGTTATGATTGCCCAGTACACTTAGTAATTGGAAGGTCAGTGTTGACCTTAGCCATTTTAGTGCTGTTGTAAATGTATAGATCATATGTGGCAGAATAACTGAAGAACAGCAGGTCAGAATCGGACTGTGGAGATATAGTCTACTTTCTCAAGAATTGGATGCTTTACCACAGGCTGTGTTCTTTGTAATAAATATGTAGTTGTTAATAAGCTGGTCTTCCCCTTGTGTGATATTATTCTGCCTGTATAGACTCTAAACTTCATAAGGTCAGGGATGTACCTATTTGTTTATCTCTCTGTCTTCATTTTCTAACACAGTGCCTGAATATCACAGGCAGTCATTAAATATTTGTTGAAAAAATAAATACATGAAATGATAGATGTTGAGAAGAAAACATAGAAACATTGATAAAAGTATAACTTTAAGTGATTTTGAAGAACAAGTATCTGGGATTATAGTACAGAGAAGAAAATCCAATTCTTTCTCCACTTCCCACACCTGTAAGTCTGCTGGTCAATACCGTGGTGAGAAAGGCAGGAAAGTGAAATTTTTATGACCTGAGTCCTAAATTCCTAAAGTTCTCAGTGTCCCCTAGTTAATGATCTTTTCATGTTCAATGTTAATTAAAGAACTAATTTTAACTGAAAAGATATTGGTATCAATCTTTACTAAATGAAACACAATTGCAGGGTTTGTTTCTGTAGCATTATATGATCTAGTGTAAATTCCTGAAATTAACTATTTTACTGCATTGTTTCAATATTGGATACTGATTACTTCTTGTTTGGTGACTAAAAATTTTAATCAGCCTCTGTATGCTCAAACTGGTTGCCAAAAGTTGCAAGCCATATTATGCTAAATGAGACAGGGAAATAGATTGAGTGTTACTTTCAACAACTAGAGTAGGACCATTGAAAAATATTTTTAATGAATTTCAATAAATCAGAAATTCAATCTTTCTGAAGATCCTTTCCCTCCAATATTTTGTTGATGTTGTTTTGTTAAAATATACATTACAAAAAACTTACCATTTTATACCCAAATTTTAAGATTAAATAAGACTGTAATGTACAGGGGAGAGACTAATCGTTTCTTCTATTTCTAGTAAGTATACCTATTACAGATATACATTATTTCCCTGCTGTTCCATTAGCTCTGGGTGGCCATCTGGTTGAGTTGTAACTCATCAATGTGAGTGTGAGCAGAAGCTAATATACTCCCCTTCTGCATTTGCTTCAAGAATAATCCGACCAAGATTTCCTCCATGCTTCTTCCTCATCTAGTGGTTGAATGAGAGAACTTAAAGGCCATCGAGGACAGCAGACTCACAAAATGGAAGGATGCTACTATTCTGAATGGTCACTTGGATGGTAACTGGACACCATGAAGCACTTAAGAACACTTAACATGGACTGGGATTTGGAATTTTGATACTTTGCGATAATAGAATCTGGCCTTACCCCAACAGGGGTTCCCGTAGCAGATAAAAATATTGTCTGACAGATTTTCCCAGGTATGGAAGGATCTAGTGAAACATACTGTGAGTGCTTTTCCTTTTGTTTGCCTCCCTCTTCATTGACCAGCATCTGGAACTTGATGGTAACAGTGGAAGAGACAAATAAAATGGCCCTGAATGACCAGAGGACAGGCAAAGATGAACTGCACACCCTTCTGGAGGTGACATGAACCTCCACGGAATGCCTCAGGCAGCCCTGAGTTCACATCAGAATGTCATGACGGTTGCCATGACAACGAGGCAGTGGCATTTGTCTCTGCTGAAAATGTCTGAAGCACATGCGGCACCTTTTCCAGATTGAATGCTCTACTGAGAAGTAACATGCACAGATTTCCTATCACGCACTGCTAGAATTCCCTGCTGCGCCCCACTCCTTAGCATGAAGGGCCAAGGGCTGCAGCAAGGTTGGCCATGTCACCTTGATTCCCCTTTGGCTCATCAGGAGGATAAGGGGGGAATCAGGATTCTATGACTGGGGAGAACTTGAACCGTGAAGGTGATAGAAAGGAGGAGGAACTGACAAACTCTAGTCTTGGCTATCATCTGTAGATGGTCACTGAGGCTGTTTTCATACCTATGTTGCTGCAAACGATACTGCAATAAACATGGGAAGGCAGAGAGCTCTCTGAGACACTGATTTCATTTCCTATGGATACATATCCAGAAGAAACACTGCTGGATCATATAGACATTTTATTTTTAATTCTTTTTGAGTAAACTCCATATTGTTTTCCTTAGTGGCTGTCCCAATTTACATTCCTACCAAGAGCATACGCCCTTTCTGCACAAGCTTGCCAACACTTACTTTCTTAACTTTTTGATAATTGTCATTTCTAACAGGTGTAAGGTGATATCTCATTCTGGTGTTGATTTCCATGTCTCTGATTAGTGATGTTGAGTACTTTCTTATATACCTAATTGGCCATTGGTATGTCTTCTTTGGAACAAAATGTGTATTCGGGTCCTCTGTCCAATCTTAATTTAATTGTTTGTTTCTCTGTTTGTTTGTTTGCTATGGAGTTGTAGAAGTTCCTTCTACATTAGAGATATTGACCAATGATCTGATAGACAGTTTGCAAATATTTTCCCCCATAGTGTAAATTGCCTTTTTATTATATTAATGTTTCTCTGGTTGTGAGGAGCTTTTTAATTTGATGTTGTCCCACTTACTGATTTTTACTTTTATTGCTTGTGCTTTTTGTGTCATACCCAGAAAGTCATGGCTAAGACTAATGCCATGGAGCTTTTTTCTAGTTTCCCTCTAGGAGATTCATAGTTTCAGGTCTTATGTTTAAATCTTCAGTACACTTCAAGTTCATTTTTGTGAGTGCTGTAACACGGGGTCCAAATTCGTTCTTTTGCATGTGGTCATTCTAGTTTTCCCAACATTATTTATAAAGAGATTCTCCTTTCCACATTAAGTATTTTGGCTCCGTTGTCCAAAGTTAGTTGACTGTATATAAGTTTGTTTGGGGCTCTCTCTTCTGCTCCATTGGTCACTGTGTGTATTTTTATGCCTGCATACTGTTGTTTTTATTACCAAAACTTTGTAATAAAGTTCGAAATCAGAAAATGTAATGCCTCCAGCTTTGTTCTTGCTCAGGATTGCTTTGACTATGAGGGGACTCCTGTTGTTCCATATGAATTATAAAATTATTTCTGCATAAAATGCCATTTGAACTTTAAAAGGGTTATATTGAATCTATAGATGGTTTTGGGTATTACGAACATTTCTACTATATTAATTCTCTCATCCATGATCATGGGATATCTTTCCATGTATTTATGTTTTCTTCAATTTCATCAAAGTTTCAGATTTTCAGTAAAAAAAGCTTTTATCTTCTTGGTTAAATTTATTTCTAAGTATTTTATTTTTTGATGCTATTATAACTTGGGTTATTTATTATTTCTTTTTTAGAGATTTCATTATTAGAAGTCAGCTATTTTTGTTTGTCTGTTTGTTTATTTGTTAAGTTAAAATCATCCATATGCCCAAATGGTTTTATTTTTAAGAGGCTCTATTTGAAAACCCTGGCCCTGGTAAAAATATAAGCTGTTGAGGTTGGAAAGCTTGGAAACATCTTGGTGGTGGCCAGATAAAAATATATGCATGTTTCTTTCTTTTTTTTTTTTGTATTTTTCTGAAGCTTGAAATGGGGAGAGATAGTCAAACAGATTCCCGCATGCGCCCGACCGGGATCCACCCGGCACGCCCACCAGGGGGCGAAGCTCTGCCCACCAGGGGGCGATGCTCTGCCCCTCCAGGGCGTCACTCTGTCGCGGCCAGAGCCACTCTAGCGCCTGGGGCAGAGGCCAAGGAGCCATCCCCAGCGCCCGGGCCATCTTTGCTCCAATGGAGCCTCAGCTGCGGGAGGGGAAGAGAGAGACAGAGAGGAAGGAGAGGGGGAGGGGTGGAGAAGCAATTGAGCGCTTCTCCTGTGTGCCTGGCTGGGAATCGAACCCAGGACCTCTGCACGCCAGGCCGACACTCTACCACTGAGCCAACCGGCCAGGGCCTATGCATGTTTCAAAGATCAAAAAGAGATAACAAGTCATGTCTATTGTTTCTCTTTTATTTTTCCACTCCCTTTGACAATGTGTACTAACTCTCTCAGTGACAACTGGCATTAACAGCAAGTGATAAGAAAGGGGCACTTTGCTTTTCAATTGATGGCATTTGGGGGTAAGACTTCTGGAGGTTTTTCTTTCCTTGATTTAGCAAAAACATTACATGATGAAGGTGTGAGGATGGGAAGAGACAGTAGGTGTAAAAGCATAAAAGGTAGAAAAAGGCTAACAATATATCAACCATTTGATCAATAGTGCACAATAATTCATTGAATATCAAAGGTGCATTTTTAGAGTTACACAAATGTAGATATTAGTTTCTGTCCTAAAATGCTTGTAATTGATATTTTACAGTCAAGAATACCCACGAGAAATTTAAACAATTGGATAAATATTATTCAAATGAGTAAAGGTACAGTCTTAAAATAACTAATGAGATTTGTGGAAAGTGTATATGAAGCATTTTATTAAAACATTAGTGATAAAACCCAATTCTGATGTAAGACACTGGTGGACACAGCTTGGATAAAGGGCAGAAACAGTTTATGGCAATAAATAACAAGACTTGGCATCAAACAAAGGAAGTTTAGTGGTGTATAAACTCAGGAGTCTAAATTTCATGGCACATTATCCCTATTAATGCAGATCTCACTCCTTAGAAAAACCAAGGTGATATTTCCCCCCAGGTATTTTCTGCATCATCTTTTTATCTCCCCAAAGAAAACTTTGATATCTCTGATACATTATGCAAGCCTCTGGCGCTCCTCTGTTTTTTGA
The DNA here is from genome assembly GCF_036850995.1 of Saccopteryx leptura. Taxonomy (NCBI): domain Eukaryota; kingdom Metazoa; phylum Chordata; class Mammalia; order Chiroptera; family Emballonuridae; genus Saccopteryx; species Saccopteryx leptura. Next base: position 180,911,082 of record NC_089508.1, read on the forward strand.
GGCACCGTCCCTTATGTGCTTGGATTGCATTAGCTGTTGACTATGGGCATGCTAAATCTGGGCATGATACCAAAGGGACAAAAGCACACTCCTGAGCCTTCAACATAAAGCCCTCCATTCGTGCAGCCCTGGCACCAGAGGATGAAATATCAATTATTATAAACATATTCTGGGCACTTAGAGGCATTACTCATTCTTCAACGTGGAATGGGAATTTTGTGTTTTCCGAAGAGAGAGTTGGCAGGCACAACGAGAAATGTTGCAGTAAAAATCTCCCCTACTAAGAGAGATGTTGTGTGTAGAGTTGTAGAGTGTGGCAAAACCTCCTGCATTGCTTAAAATCCATTTATCTTGGGGTGGAGGAAACAGTTTGCATTTTCCAGTGAACCTTATCCATTGACGATTGCTTTGATTTTTATTGCACAGGAGGCTTAACAAAGAGCCAGTGGATTTTTCCCCTCATGGAAAGCACAGCATAACCTTCAGTAGAAAACCTCCTTCAGAAAGAATCTCTGTGCTTAGACTGCCAAATACATTTAAATGTTGCAACAGTCTAAGAAAACAGGACATGTGTGCACATGTTCACCGGGCTGAGTGTCCTCTAAATTGTCCCCCGGGGACAAGTCCACATGCAGTAACCCACTCATGCTTCTTGACCTTAGCAACTGCGCAGCTCTCTCATTGGTGTCATAGAGGCTGGAGAGAAACTGATTGATGGTAAGATTTTTTTTTTCCTTTTGAAGGGTTTATGCCTTTAATAAATGTTCCTACTTAGTACATACATGTTGTTCTCTGTTGAGGGCAAAAGCAGAACAATCATGTGGGTAATACAACATATTTAAATAGATTATGTTCCATAATTGTGATTTTTAATTTGTATTGACACAACATTAACTTCTTCACTGAGGTGTGATGAATATACAAAAATCTGTAAATGTTTAATTTATACCACCAGATGCGTTTGGAGATAAGTGTACACCCACGAATCCATCATCGCTATCGATGCCATAAACGTATCCATCACATCTAAAAGTTTCCTCTCGCCACTTTTGTTTTTCCTTTGTTTCTTTTTGTGGTCAGGGCCCTTAACTTAAGCTCTACCCTCGTAGAACTGTGTCAGAGTATTGTGAATCACAGGCCCTGTACTGTGCTCTCCACAACTTATTTATTCTGCACATTGAAACTGTATCCTTTGACCCACACCTCCCGTTTTCTCTCTTCCCGCAGTCCCTGACAATCATCATTCTTCTTCTCTGCCTCCAGCGTTTAACTGTTTTAGATTCTGTACATGTGTAAGTGAGATCATGCCGCACGGGTCCTCTTTCTGGCTTACTTCATTTAGCATAATGTCATCCAGGTCCATCCATGTTGTGTCAAATGACAGGATTTCATCCTTTTCTAAAGGTGGAATGACAGTTCGTGGTATGTATATACCACCTTTTTAAACCCACTTATCCATCAATGAGCACTTAGACTGTCTCTGTATCTCACTTTTGTGAATAGTGCCACGATGGACATGGGGTCAGAGCTATGTCTTTAAGGTCCTGATTTCAATTTCTTTGAATATGCACAAGGAGTGAGACTGCTGGATCAAAATGGAATTATATTTTTAATTTTTTGAGAAATCTCCATCTTGTTTTTCATAATGGTTATGCCAATTTACATTCCAATCAAGAGCCTATGAAGGTTACCTTTTCTCCACGTTCTCACCTCAACACCTTTTTTTTTTTTTTTTTAGCTAATCAACACCCTAATCAGTGTGAGGTGATATCTCATTGTGGTTTTGATTTGCATGTCCCTCATCATTAGCGATGTTGAGCATCTTTTCCTACGTCTTTGGCTATCTGTATGCCTTTTGGAGGAATATCTTTTAAACTCCTCTGCTTGTTTTTTTAATAGGATTCTTTTAATGGTTAGTTCTATGGGTTATTTATACATTTTGTATATTAAACCATTATTAGCTATATCATTTGCAAATATTTCATTTTAAACGTTTTCCCTCCCCTGTATCTTATGGTAGAGCCAAATGTCCGTTTATAGATAAATGTATTATGTGTCTGTGTCTTCCCCAGGAGATGCTGATGTTTCCTGTCCCCTTGTCAGGTATGTGTGATAAAAGACATATAAAAGAGCATGGGGTGGGGTTAATCACTGCTCCTTTTATCCAGGGACTAGGCTTGTCAACCCAAGTGACAGAAAGTAACAGAGAGGTGGGCAAGTCAGCCTGCTTTGCAGCTGACTCAAAAACAGCATCTACTCTGCAAACTTCTCTCCAAACTGCTGTCAAGTAACCAAGGAGTTTGGGATCTTACTTGGAGCTCTTAACCTCTTATTAAAATGTAAATCCTTAAAAGCGATATTATTTTAAGCTCTTCATCACCTCATTGTGCATGAATGTTCAGGTGGTCGGTTTAGATGCTGCCTGAGAGACCAAAGCTGGAAGGGAATAAGGAAAAAGTGGGGAGGGGCATGCAGTCCAGAGCGAACAAGAAAGGGGCTTCAAGGACGGCCTGCCGGGAGGCTTGAACCTTGGTCCTAACAGAACAGGTGATATGGGCCCTGGCTGGTTGGCTCAGCGGTAGAGCATCGGCCCAGCGTGTGGAAGTCTCAGGTTCGATTCCCGGCCAGGGCACACAGGAGAAGCGCCCATCTGCTTCTCCACCCCTCCCCCTCTCCTTCCTCTCTGTCTCTCTCTTTCCCTCCCGCAGCCAAGGCTCCATTGAAGCAAAGTTGGCCCGGGCGCTGAGGATGGCTCCATGGCCTCTGCCTCAGGCGCTAGAATGGCTCTGGCTGCAACAGAGCGAAGCCCCACATGGGCAGAGCATTGCCCCCTGGTGGGCATGCCAGGTGGATCCCGGTGGGGCGCATGCGGGACTCTGTCTGTTTCCCCTGCTTCTCACGTTGGGAAATTATAAAAAAAAAAAAAAAAGGAACAGGTGATCTGGTGATCTCTTTATGTATGTATGATAACTTGAATTACACATGAATGGTTCATGGTTTACACGGTTGCTATAAGAAGAAAAGGCAGAGAGAAGACACAAAGGTGTAGCTTTGTTCAGTTTTATTGTGAGCAAAGGAAATCTGTGACAGAGAACTGGCGAAGTTATCTGGGCCACTCAGACTAAGGGCTTTTTGCTTGTTTGTATTGTATGTATAATGTCATAATGGTCTTCTTTATTTTTCAAGCAGGGTTGCTATCTTTGGAGCAGTGTCAAGAAAAAAGATGGGATCAAATATGATTTCTGTGGCTGGTTTCTATGTAAGTCAATACACAGACACATTATTTTTTACAGTACAGATGGAGGGAGAGAAAAGTTGAAGAAAAAATTTTGTTGGTCCTTGATCTCATTTACAAGCCTTTGTCTAGAACCTAGATTCTGTGGGCTTAATTCCAGCTCTGCTTAATTAGTAGTTATATCAATATAATTAGAAAGTAACTGTTCTCTGTTCCTGTGGTACTCTGAATTAAAATTTGGGGACAGATAGATACATGCCTTATTGATTTTATATGTAGGCACTATGTGAGAATTTTAAGAGAAAGATTTTTTTCTTGTTTGTAAATACTCTCTTAGAGTTATTTTCAATGTTACTTATTTCTCACCAGCATCATTTAACACACGAGGCACACTGTGCATCAGAACTTTGCCCCTGCTGTTCCTTCTTCCTGAACCACTTCCTCCAACTTCACGGGTTGCTCCATTATCATCTGCTTAGTGAGGTCTTCTATGGTCACTCTATTTCAAATGTCACCCCTATACACACACTTCCTATCCCCCTTCATTACTTTATCTCTCTAGCACTTAACATCTGAACACAAAGAATATAATTTTTATATTGTCAATTCGTTCTCCTTTCCCCAGGATAAAAGGATAAAAGGTCCACATTGGCAGAGAGTTGTGGAAGCTTTTTGACCATAACCATTGTCCTAGGACATTACCTTACACATAAGGAATATGTGTGTGTGTGTGTGTGTGTGTGTGTGTGTGTGTGCGTGTTGAGCGAATGCTATTAATAGCATAGAAAAAATTAACAATAAATAGATAAATATAGCCATATATAACTTAGATCTATTTTCATAAACTACATATTATCAGGGACTTAATAGAAGCAATAACCAAGAATACTTGCCTAAATTCTCATAATACCACAACTCCATATGTAGACAATTGTTTAAAAAGTAAGCATGCTACGTTGATTTTATTTTATTTTTTTTAAATGAATAGCCATCTCTTTCATATTTGCCATAGCATGGTTAACTTTTGGTTTTGTTTTTTTTTATATCTTTTTATTATTATTAATTTTAGTGGAATGACATTGATAAGTCAGGGTACATATATTCAGAGAAAACATCTCCAGGTTATTTTGACATTCAATTATGTTGCATACCCATCACCCAAAGTCAAATTGTCTTCCATCACCTTCTATCTGGTTTTCTTTGTGCCCCTGATCCCGGTAATCACCACCTTCTTGTCTTGTCCATGTCTCTGAGTATCATTTTTATGTCCCACCTATGTATGGAATCATATAGTTCTTAGTTTTTTATGATTTATTTATTTCACTCAGTATAATGCTATTAAGATCCATCAATGTTGTTGTAAATGATCCGATGTCATCATTTCTTATGGCTGAGTAGTATTCCATAGTATATATGTACCAAAGCTTTTTAATACACTCGTCCACTGACGGACACTTGGGCTGTTTCCAGATCTTCACTATTGTGAACAACGCTGCCATAAACATGGGGGTGCATTTCTCCTTTTGGAACAGTTCTATGGTGTTCTTAGGGTATATTCCTAAAAGTGGGATAGCTGGGTCAAAAGGCAGTTCGATTTTCAATTTTTTGAGGAATCTCCATACTGTTTTCCACAGTGGCTGCACCAGTCTGCATTCCCACCAGCAGTGCAGGAGGGTTCCCTTTTCTCCACATCCTCGCCAGCACTTATTCTGTGTTGTTTTGTTGATGAGCGCCATTCTGACTGGTGTGAGGTGATATCTCATTGTGGTTTTAATTTGCATTTCTCTAATGATTAGCGATGTTGAGCATCTTTTCATCTGCTGATTGGCCATCTATCTGTATGTCCTCTTTGGAGAAGTGTCTACTTATTTCTTTTGCCCATTTTTTGATTGGATTGTTTGTCTTCCTGGTGTTGGGATTTACAAGTTCTGTATAAATTTTGATTATTAACCCCTTATTAGACATATTGTCAAATTGTTCTCCCATTATGTAGCTTTTTTATTGTTTTTATTGTCTTTAGCTGTGCAAAAGCTTTTTAGTTTGATATAGTCCCATTTGTTTATCCTGTCTTTTATTTCACTTGCCCATGGAGATAAATCAGCAAATATAATATATTGCCGTGATAGATGTCGGAGAGCTTACTGCCTATGTTTTCTTCTAAGATGCTTATGGTTTCACGACTTACATTTAAGTCTTTTATCCATTTTGAGTTTATTTTTGTGATTGATATAAATTGGTGGTCTAGTTTCATTTTTTTTGCAGGTAGATGTCCAATTTTCCCAACACCATTTGTTAAAGAGGCTGTCTTTACTCCACTGTATGCTCTTACCTCCTTTGTCAAATATCAGCTGTCCATAAAGGTGTGAGTTTATTTCTGGGTTCTCTGTTCTGTTCCATTGTTCTATATGCCTGTTCTTTTGCCAGTACCAGGCTGTTTTGAGTACAATGGCCTTGTACTATAACTTGATATCAGAAAGTGTGATACCTCCCACTTCAATCTTTTTTTCAAGATTGCTGAGGCTATTCGTGTTCTTTTTTGGTTTTATATAAATTTTTGGAATATGTGTTCTATATCTTTGAAGTATGTCATTGGTATTTTAATTGGTATTGCATTGAATTTATAAATTGCTTTGGGTAATATAGACATTTTAATGATGTTTATTCTTCCTAACCATGAGCATGGTATATGCTTCCACTTGTTTGTATCTTCCTTGATTTCTTGTTTTATAATTTTCCTAGTACAAGTCTTTAACCTCCTTGGTTAAATGTACTCCTAGGTACTTTACTTTTTTGGTTGCAATAGTGAAGGAGATTGTTTCCTTAATTTCTTTTTCTGACAGTTCATTGTTGGTGTATAAAAATGCCTCTGATTTCTAAGTATTAATTTTATATCCTGCCACCTTACTGAATTCATTTATCAGGTCCAGTAGTTTTTTTGACTGAGACTTTAGAGTTTTCTATATACAATATCATATCATCTGCAAATAATGTTAGTTTTACTTCTTCTTAAACTGAACATGTTATCATCGATTTAGGCATCACTTCCAAAATATTGATATTTCAAAATTTCAGTTTTTCAAGGTATATTTTAGCTTAGAGAATATTGCTTTCAACATATTTTCCCATTAACAAAGGAGGATATTTTTTCCTTACATTTTAAAAAGGTTCAAAAGAAATCAAAATAGAGTTTACCTAATTTCAATTATTAACACGAAAACACCTAAAACAGGAAATAGACCAAAACCCTGGAACTCCATTCAGGGGTCGTCAAACTTTTTATAAAAACCGCCCACTTTTGCAGTGCTGGTCAACCTGGTCCCTACCGCCCACTAGTGGGCGGTCCAGCTTTCATGGTGGGCCAATTGCAGCGCTGTTTGGTTGCGCGGTAGGGACCAGGTTGACCAGCACTGCAAAAGTGGGCGGTTTTTATAAAAAGTTTGAAGACCCCAAAGAATTCGAGCTGGAGAAGCTTTCTCAGGGGAGCAGAAGTTAGGAAGTGCCTGGCCTCAGTCTAGGTCCCATTTCAGATTTTATGCCCACTTTCCTCCCCACATGGTGGCTCTATTGGGGGGAAAAAACATTATGTATAAATAGTATTTCTTAAAAATGAAATAATTTCCCTAAAATTAAATGTTATTTAAACCATCTTTTCAATTAAAAAAAATTTAAATATCCATATTCTGCAGCCACTGAATGGACCTTCAATTTTCATGTTCTCACATTCAGTAGGCAGAGGAGTTTTAGGGTAAATTTTAACCAGCGTAACACAAATAATGTCCGTTCATACAGCCAGTTTTTTTTTTCCTAGTTATCAAGTAGATTACTAACCTGACTCATGGACTCCAACAGAGAGCGTTGAGCACCTGCACAGTGTGCACGAGTGGAAACAGAGGGCACCCTTTACCATGGGCGCCTCTCAACCTTCCTTCCTTTTCATCCACTTGTGTCTCTATGTCTGGCTTCAGTTCACTCCTTAATAGTAACCAGTGTCCATATTGCAAAGATATTTTTGTTGTCGCTCTCTTTCTCTCTCTTGTAACACAGAGTCGCAAAACAGGAAATTATGTAAATAATAATTTTTCCTTAGAGAGTATCACTGACTCCAAGCAAGCAAACTCATTCCCATTCCTGACCTTAGGTACATGTAGTATATGCACTGCTGCAGATGAAGGGAATACCCAGCTATGTTTTTCAGGAACAAGAGTTGAGGACTGTGTTTGTATCATGACAAAACAGCAGGAAGTACTATTCAAAAGTTCAGTTCTCCAAATGTTTTGAGTACACCACAACTAGTAAATTGGACAGATGAGAAGAAGACATAGTAGAGATCCTGGCTGAAGAATAAGAGAAACGCTATCTAACATCCTTCTGAAGGCAAGAAGTAAGACAGTCTAATGGGTACCTACCTAGCTCATGAGATTGCCACTTAGTCTGAGCTCCTTCTCCACTGAAGAAAGCCATATTTCCAATATTCAGGAATTAGCCACGTGAATTCTGCAAGGAATCAGTCTGAGATTTATGGATCACAGTTTCCAATATATGGAAGGCATCATAGCATCGTGCCAGGAGCACATACTCAAGTACCTTAGTTTAAAAGCATGGTTCTGCCACATAATAGCTATGTGGCCTTGGGCAAGTTGATTGTCCTCTCTGTGCCTCAGTTTACTTAGCTGGTAAGTGTGAACGTTACTTTATAGCACCATAGCACCACAGCCCCAAAGCACCATAGTACGGTGGTACTTATTGCATTGCATCGACATAAAAATTAAATAAGTTCTTAGAGTATTGCCTATACATAGTAATAGCTAACATTAAATATGTTAAATAAAATACATTTGGGAAATGCTTATACAATAGCTCCCTCATTAGTGTCATAATGCATGAGTATATTAAAAGCTCCAACAACATAACAGCTGTGTGCGGTAATGAACTACAAAATCTCAACAGCTTATAACAACAAACATTAATTCTTCACTTATATGTAACAAGTTGAAAATATTGTTTTCTACACTCACCAGTCATGTAACTTTTGGCAAGTAACTTGTCTGTATGTCAGATTCCTCATATGTAAAATGGGAATAATAATAAAAATACAAATGCACCAGGAGGTGACTGTGAAGATTATATATCAGCATATGTGACATGCTTAATACAGTGATTATGACATTGTAGGCACAGTAAATGTTAACCTTATGATTAAAATTCTATTGTCATCTGATAAATGAGAAAATTAAGTCTCAAAATGATGAGGCAATTTAAGGAAAGGTCACACAGCTAGCAAATGATGAATCACACTCTCACACTAATATTGGTTTGGATTGAATTCTCCCTCCCCTTTTTCTACATTACATGTACTGGGAAATTCAAATTGTACCTTACACAAGATGCTATGAGAAATATGATCAAGAATTTGAAAAGAAATAACTTTTTTTCCTTAGCATGTTATGTTTTAGTGAGACATAACATGTCGCATTTGGATGCACACAGTGTGGGAGAGTATGAGTTTGCAAGAAATAACAGTGCTGGCCAACATCAGTGCACTTTTATCTGCTTCCCAGCCCTCCTTAATCTCAGGGAGTCCAACAGGAGACGGAAACGGTAGGAAAAGAAAGCAGCACCTACCGAATACTGATTAGGTTTCATGAACTCTGCTGCACACCTTATACTTGACTCAATTCCCAAAACAGCAACCCTGTACAATGGTCTCGGTATCTACCAATCGTCATTTCTGGATTTGGTACTGACACTGTCTGTCATTAATTTGCCATTAAATAAAATGCCATTTCCTAAGAAAGACTTTTCTGGATCAAACTGTAGAAAAGAGGCTCCACCCAAGTCATCAATCCCTGACATTGTAACATACATCTGTAACCCGTATTCCCCATCAGCAATGGAAGCTTCACAAATTCAAAGGGAATGTCTTGGTCACTGCTTAACCCTCAGTGTCTAGAACAGTGTCTGAATGAATGAATGAAGGAATGAATGAATGAATGACTCGGTGAATCCAAAATAAAATGAATGAAGCCAAGAGATTTTTAAGGAACTTATCCAAACACTCACAGCTTGTAAGTTTTACAACTGGAATTTTAACTACAGATTTCAGTCCAAACCCTGCGGGCATCCCATTGTGCCAACTGTTTCTATCTTGCTTCCAACAGTTAATTGTCACCATGACCATGAAGAGCAGCATAATGTAATAGTCCTTTGAACCATATGGGATTGCCTTCCTAAGCTTAGTGGCAGTTAATCTATAACATGAAAGATACAAAGGAGACACTCTGCTAATAGAAAGAACATCTTTTAGAAAAGAATTAGCAAATTCAAAGGCCCATAATTCAGGAAGAGCATGGAGTATTCTAGAAATTGACCAAAGGCCAACACTGTTGAAAATTAGTGAATGACTGTTAATGTGTTTGAAACAAGGCTGGAGAAGTAGACAAGCTCTAGATCTTACAAGGTCCTGCTGGTTATATAAAGGGATTTGGATTTTATTCTACGTGCAGTAGGAAGCCACTGAAGGTTTTAAGTTAAAAAAAATAACATGATCTGATGTGAGCTTTTGAATGATGTGGAGAATGAACTGGGAATGGGAAAAATGTACATGCATGTGCATACACCTTCACACCCCACATGCTGTCCCCTACGGAGGGATGTGCAGGGTGGGGGAAGAGAGTATTTTGCATGGCGCTGGGCAAATGATGACAGAGAAATTTATGATAGCAACCCAAGTTTCTACACACCAGATGACACGTCTCCCTGCCTCTGTGCCCAGCTGCCTGTGCTCTGCAGTAGCGTGAGCAACCTCACCTAGGATGGGGTCCTACTCTACAGATGGCAACTCAATCTGAATGGAATGCTTAACTAGATACAATTTTATGAGCAACATAGTCAGTATGTAACAACAATGTACATATTTTTTATTGTTAAGATGCATTTTATTCCTGTCTACTATTTCATTGTTCATGATGGTTTTCCTTAATATTTTTCCATAACCATGAGATTCTTCTACCTACTATTTTTTACCATCTCCCCATTTTCTTTCATTTATAAGATAAAATTTGAATTTCCTCATGATCTGGTCCCTGTATCCCTCCCCATTCTAATCTCTATAAGTGATCCCACCTTGTCCGCCACACACAGACAGATGTGTATACACACACATGCACACATACTTTGTGCGGAGGCAGTAATGAATACATTCATGCTATGGTTTTTCCATGCTGTCAGATGTTTTGGGACTTTTTTTTTTTGATCTGACAAACTTCTAGTCAATTTTAAAACCTCAGTTTTTTTGTCATCTTCCTCCAAAAGCCATTCCTGGGACTTCTTTCATTCAAAGTAGTCATATTTGTCTATAAATTTTCTCAACCCTTTAATAATAAATATATTGAAGAATTTTTTATTGAATTTTTTTGTTACCAAAATGAGTTTCTTATTGAGGGTTTACTTTTTGTTTTCGGGTTTTTTGTTTGTTTGTTTTTAGTGAGTGTGAGGTAAAGATAGACAAACAGGAAGGGAGGAAATGAGAAGCATCAACTAATAGTTGCAGCAGCTTAGTTGTTCATTGATTGTTTCTCATATGTGCCTTGACTGGAGGCTCCAGCTGAGCCAGTGATCCCTTGCCCAAGCCAGCAAACTTGGGCTTCTGGCCAGTGACCTCCGGGCTCTAGCCAGTGACCATGGAGCCATGTCTATGATCCCATACTCAAGCCGGTGAGCCCACACTCAAGCTAGTGGGCCCACACTCAAGCCATATGAGCCCGTGCACAAGCTGGTGACCTCGAGGTTTGGAACCTGGGTCCTCAGTGTTACAAGTTGATGCTCTATTCACTGCACCACTGCTTGCTCAGGCTTACATTTCATTTTATGTTTCTGTGTAACAGCATTGGTTGAGACAGTATAGCGATTCAACAAATATGTTCTAGGTTGAATTCTACTTTTTATATATACAGATATTCTGAATGACTAGTACATATGTGGAAAGAAAATAAATTCATATTGTATAGTAACAGTGAAAGCAGGACAACTATTATTATTAGTCATTTGTCAAATCCCAACCATAAAAAGTATTGCAACTTGATAAAACAAAAGGAAAAAAAACCCAGATCCTAAGTGAGATTACATACATTCTTAAGAATTTTTGTACTTTTTGTGGTTTAAAAATTTTATGTCTATGACAAATATAATACAGAATAAAGGATATAGTAAAGCCAATAAAAATTTATTGTTTAAAAAAATTGCACTGGGAATAAATGTGTTCATGTATTGTGCTTACCACTTTCTGTATTGATTTGATCTAAGCATTTTAAAAATAATGCTTCCATGGAGGGCCTCCAGTACAATTTATAAGGGATTTTTGATATATTTTTTTTATTTTTTATTCAGAATGGTGCTGACCTTTGAAATTCAAGGAACTGAGAGCTGGAAGCAGGGAATAGAGTATTCATCATTTGAGGAGGCAGTGTACAACCAGGCCACCTCAGCCCTGTTAAGTGAGACCACACTTGCGAAGCACTTAGAAAAACCAACAAACCACTTGGTTTGTTTTAAAACAAACCAAGCCTACTCATAAGCTTTGTAATAATAATGTAATATAACATTCCTTCGAGACAGAAGCTCCCGGGAAATTAGGAAGCGGAGTATGTTTGCCATAAAGAAGAGGCTTCAGTGGATTTATTTATTATTCAGTTGAATATTATCATTTCCCTCTCAGATCCCCTCCTCTTTCACAAGTCCATTGGATGGTCTAAAAAGAACATAAATGAAAATAACATTCAAATGAATTAATTCCTTCAGAAAAAAAAAAAAAAAAAAGACTCCCAGACTTCATGTGGTGATGTGACTCCACCCATGTCTGGATCCGTATGGGCACGATCTTTGTTTCTCTTGTTCTCACCTGTAAATCCTGCACCTTCAAACAGTGGAATACACAGGGTTGACTCTCAATACTTGTTGGACTAATGAATGGTATACTGAGTACCCAGCTTCAATTTGAATGGACGTTTTCTGGTATCATATTGACATATGGCCATATCTAGCGATGAAGAGAGATGTTTCTCTTCTTGCATCTCTCTGTTTGATGACTAATAGATCTACCTGCCCATTTATTTGGTTGGCCAGGATCGAGTCTCACAATTAATGCCAAAGGGGTGAGACCTAGCACGATCCTTGCCCTCTGTTTTCTTTTATGAGGCACATGAGTGTGAATAGCCAAACAAATGGAGGTTCTGCCATTGGGAATTGAGAAAAGGGGGCAACCAGTTGAGACAACCAGACTCCTGGGTTCTAAGAACATTTCTATTCTCTGCTCTATAAGTTTTTAAAATTTTCTTTTGCCACACAGAGGTGGAAAATGACCTTTCTCTTCCACACGGAATAATGGAATATGAACAATTACAAAGCTTTTACATGTTGGGAAAACCATGATTGTGGAGCAAAGCAGAATACTCAGGTTCATCCCGTCATCTGAGAGTTTGTTATTCTTCCTCTTTACAAGGTTACTCGTAATTTGGAGGTCTCCCTCCTTTCGTCCTGAGGACGAGAGATGATGAAAATCTGCATTACTATCCCTTTAAGCAACCCTTCCTATGCTTCCATTCTAAAGTGTTTCTTCTTGTTTTATAACTTGAAAAAAATATGAGTAAGACTGCTCTTAAAAACTGAATTTCCTTATAGATCCTTGAGAGCTTATCATTATCTTCATCAAAAAAGTTGCCTCTTGAATTACCAGAGAACCAATTAGCATGATTCTGAGAGCAATTTATATTTGAATGTTCTCTAAGTACGTATTTTATGAAAGGAAAGTGAAAAATACCTATTTGATTAATTTAATTACTAAAGGTGAAACTCCAAAAGAGAGAATACTTCCCCTTCAGTACACAGGCTCTTCTTTTCCCCCTAGAGCTAAAATTTATACGAAAGACCTCCCAAACATGAACCCTACTGATATAATGAGATCTTATGAGACTGTGCTACTCAGTATTCCAAGAAATCTAAGAAAGACTCTTTAACTTTTTAACTGGTGGATCTCCAACTAAAATATAAGGAAGGTATTTTAAAAATTATAATTATTTGAAATGATTCGTTTTCATGTCTCTCTCCCGTAAGATAAATAATTACATAAGTGTTCTGCTTAGTTTTTAAAAATCTTATTTGAATTCTGTCACATTTAGTTTCTTTCTTTTTTCCTTTTAAGTGAGAGGTGAGGAGGCAGAGGCAGACTCCCACATGTGCCCCGACTGGGATCCACTTGGAAAGCCCCCTACCAGGTGATGCTCTGTCTGACTAGGTTGCTGCTTCATTGTTTGGCAACCACGCTATTTTAGTGCCTGAGGCAAAGCCATGGAGTCATCTTCAGTGCCTGGAGCCAACTTTGCTCAAAACATTCGACTTTGGTTGTGGGAGGGGATGGTGGGGTGGAGAAGCAGAGGGTTGCTTTTCCTGTGTGCTCTAACTGGAAATTGAACCTGGGACTTCCACACTCTGGGCCGATGCTCTACCGCTGAGCCAACGAGCCAGGGCCAACATGTAGGTCTAAACAGAGGAACTTATAGTCTTTTGATCTCTGACACTGCTTCAAATATTTATTTTGGTGGTTTTATATATATATATATATATATATACATATATATATATATATATAAAATGTATATATATATTATCAATATATATTATCAGACAGGAGTCTTTGTAAAGGAAATATAGATAGTGGGCAAAAGCAGCATGGATGAACTTGACTTCTAGTTCTTCATACACTGACAAATTTCTCCCAGAAGCCTGGTTGGTTGGTTGGATGGAGGTGATGAGAGTTGTAGTTGGGATATATATGATAGCAAAAACCACCATTATGAAAAAGACTATAATTTCTTTCTTTCTTTTTTTTTTTTTTTTTTGTATTTTTCTGAAGCTGGAAATGGGGAGAGACAGTCAGACAGACTCCTGCATGCGCCTGACCGGGATCCACCCGGCACGCCCACCAGGGGGGACGCTCTGCCCACCAGGGGGCGATGCTCTGCCCCTCCGGGGCATCACTCTGCCATGACCAGAGCCACTCTAGCACCTGGGGCAGAGGCCAAGGAGCCATCCCCAGCGCCCAGGCCATCTTTGCTCCAATGGAGCCTTGGCTGTGGGAGGGGAAGAGAGAGACAGAGAGGAAGGAGGGGGGTTGGAGAAGCAAATGGGCGCTTCTCCTATGTGCCCTGGCCGGGAATCGAACCCGGGTCCCCCACACACTAGGCCGACGCTCTACCGCTGAGCCAACTGGCCAGGGCTTATAATTTATTTCTTAAAGAGGAAGACACTGATAAAAATGTAACTCCTCAGCTAGAAATCTCATTCAGAAATATTTCAAAGCCCTTCCAAAAAGGTTTAAAAGTAAATACTATACTTTGGAGGTGGGATTGTTGAAAAGGTCAGTTTCTCTTCAGAATTTTGTGTTGTAGAAGGCTGGCACCAGAACTCACGAGGCTGGAAATACACTTTTGTTTTAATGCTAGAGATGATAAGAGATCATAAAGGTGTCCTTATTTCTCAAGGAAATAATTTCTTCTGAAATAGAGACTATAAACATTTTTGTTGATGCTGTAGCCATCGGTTCTTTAGTGTAAATGGTGCTACCTTCAGTGAATATGACCCTAGCTACAGTCACAGTGCTCCAAGTGGGCACAGTGGTAAATGCCACAGCACCTTCTCAATGCCAGGAATGCGATGGTGGGTCCTGGGAAAATGGAAGCTTCCTTGAGTACAGACTTAAAGAGATGAGTAGTCTCCATGCTGTCATCCTGGCATAGTAAGAGGTCTGCACAGTGACAGAGAAATAACAACCATTTTTAGCATGGAGCAATCTGAAGATAGTTGTGATTTTTGTGCTTTTACAAAAATGGAGATTGGGATTTTTTTTTTTAATTTGAATTCATATGACCAGTTTCCTCAAACATGGGCTTTCTATTGGTATAGTAATCAGCATTTCTTTATCTCCACTGACTGTTGGTTAGGTTCATGAAACTGACATTGTTCTCTGAAGAAATATTAGTTGTCTTTTCCTAATCAGACAAAGAAGTTACTATTATAGTGGTTTGCACACCCTTGCTATTTGCTCCAGACTGTTCACAATCAGAAATTTAATCTATATGTCATTGGCTTCCTCAATGAAATATAGGCTGGGAAGGAGATCTATCTATCATCTATCTATCTATCATCTCTCTCTTTCTCTCTTTCTCTCTCCATATATATATATATGGTTTATTTATATATTCCTGGTTATAATATACATATTAAAATGTTTTTACTTCTTTGCTAAATAAAACTAAACAGGGTTCTGTTACTAAGAAAAAAATGGGATGGATAAATACATTCTGCTACAGGTTTTCCAAACTATGAAATATTAATTTTATAAAACATTAGCATTTCTAGAAACATGCATTCTTTGTAACACAGTTTGGAAAACACTGGCCTCAATGATCTCTTTGGACATATTTACCCCTAGGTTAACAACATGTCATTAGTTACTAATTACCCAAGGACTGAATTTCAGATCCCTTTGGGTTTGAAAATCTATTTTTCAGAAAATCTTTTGGATTCCCTTCCCTTTGACTTTGTGCATTTCTGAAGCATTTTCTCCAGGATGATAATAATCCCTTCTCATTAAAGATATCTTCCAGAAACTCATCACTTTTCTTCCCAAAGACCAACACCCAGCAGCATCTGGAATAAAACATGGGCCAGCTCTATTCTCACGTGAGATAGTGTATTCAGACCTTTTTGCCCACCTTCCTGTACAGGCACTGTGAATCTGTTATCGGCTGTGGCATCCACCAGAAGAACAAACGGCACGTGCTGTATTTCAGCTGCTGCAGAGACTCAAGCTTTGCAAACAATGCGGATAAAACCCGCCAAACACCGTGTCCCAAGACTGAAGCTAACAGTCTCCGGTAGAACACTACAATGCTCTGACAACTGACGACGGAGCTGCCGGCTGCCTAAGGGGAGAACATCTGCACTGTGAACATGCTGCACTAGGACACAGGCGACATCGTTCTGCAGAAGTCCTGGATCTGGAGCCAGACTGTTCCAAGGATCAGCTGCTGGCTTGGGCGCAGGCTAGCTGTACCATCTCAGAAAAGAGCCTCACCTTGCTGAGCCTGGACTTCCATCTCTGAAAGGAGCATCAAAGCATCTGCAGAGTCATCTTGAAGTTTAGAAAAAGTATGTAAAGCATTGAACACAGTTAAGAGGCTCATGACTCTCTGCATAATTTCTTCTTCTTCTTCTTCTTCTTCTTCTTCTTCTTCTTCTTCTTCTTCTTCTTCTTCTTCTTCCTTCTTCTTTCTTCTTCTTCTTCTTCTTCTTCTTCTTCTTCTTCTTCTTCTTCTTCTTCTTCTTCTTCTTCCTCCTCTTCTTCCTCTTCTTCCTCTTCTTCCTCTTCTTTCTTCTTTTTCTTCCCAGCAATAGACATAATACCAGTGTCTTAGCAGTAATAGTGGAAGCTAATTGCAAATATGTTTAGTTCTGTTCTCCAAACGTTTCGAGGTAAAGACATATTTTTTCTCCTTTGGCTTTTTCCTAGAAATCTGTACACCTGAATTCTACAGTGCAAATGTATTCTTTATTTTCAGAATACTCGCAGCATCAGTGAAGTTTGTGTCTTAGAAAAGAGGAAGCAAGTGAGGTCATCTAACTTCATAAAGGCAAAGAGACAGCATTTCTCTTGTCTCCCTGCCTGCTGTAGTCTGTGCTCTCCAGTACAGTCTGGCTCCTTCACAGACTTCCATTTCTCCAGCGCGGGGCCTCCTCTCACTCCTTACAGCCCAGCAGCGCTGCTATTCCTCCTCCTGTTCGAGACTCAGCGCCTCCACTCCTCCTCTCTCTCCCTCTCCTCTGCTCCCCGCTTCCCCTCTTCTCTCTCTGGCTCCCTTGCTCGCCTTTTCTCTGCCCTCCTGATACAAAAAATTCTTTCCCCAAAACTCTCCACGGCAGGCCTCAAACGATGTGTTATCACTTTAGGAAGCCCTTTCCCGACCACTCTAATCAAAGGAGCTGCCCCTCATTACATTATCCTTTCCATTTTGCTGCATGACCTTCATAAGCCCCTGAGACTTTAAGACGTATTTCTGCACCTGTGTCCACTTGCCTCTGCTCACGAGGCGGCACACAGCAAGGAGGAGGAAAGGGCGTGGCCATAGTCGGTACTGTATTCCCAGGACCTAGAATCGTACCCGCCACATGGAAGGGGCTCAGAATATGAACAAAGGAGTCAATGCTAAGGAAACCTTTATAAAACACGAAGGAAAGGGAGCAGGCTATTGTTCACGACTTGACCCCTCCGGAGTTCTTTTATGTGCTGTATCTCTTCATTTCTCTATGTCCTGTCAAAACCTATGAAGTACCTAGTACTTTACCCTACTGGCAATAACACTTTATCCTGCTGCAGTTTCCTGGAGGCTGGCCGACATTAGACTCGTGGGTCAGACAGAGGACTTGATTATTCAAGGCATAGCAAGCATCATGAGCACTACGTCTGCACCAGTGCCCTGTACCCCAGTGTCCACGGGGCAGTGTTCAGAGGGCCAGAGGGCACCTACATATAGATTGGGGTGCATTACGGGAGAGGAAGCCTGAACTAGGGACCCCACATCTCTTAGTATGAGAAGCATGCCCACTCTCGCTTCAGGGAGGAATGCTATTCTACCTTCCTAGGCTGTAAGAAAACCTGCCCTTTCCCCGAAGAGAGATGCTATCTCTATCTCTTAAGGCTGTTGACTACAGAGACATCCTTGCAAAAATAATCTGGAAAAAAAGCGATCACTGTTTCTCCTCATAAAATGAGCAGAAGTGGTAGAAAGTAACAGTGAATTGTCTCCCAGTAAGTCCTTCTAACTCTTATTCAGCGACCACTTTATATATTTTATTCTTCTAACTTCTACGTTATATAAGACTTGTTCAACCCATTGATTTCTCTGATGTTCTAGATTGCAGGGAGCACACAGTCTAGTATTAGTGAGTAAGGAAACCCAGGTCTCCCAGGGCAGAATCCAGTATTCGCCACCCCACACACTCCATGAGCACAGCCTTTTAAATAGTTGCAGTGATGGTCGCTATTCCTCGGGGCTATTTCCCAAGGTAGAGCACAGAGGAGCTAGTCAAGTAAAGCTTTCCAATGAAAATGGAGGGCTGGGTCTCCTCAGAAGCACTTAAAAATTTATATTAAACCCAGCAGGAGAAGTTAAAGTGTAATTGCCCTGAGAAGAATTTCCTCATGTGAATCACTGTTATTGGTATTGATAATAATCACAATATCCCTAACCAGCATGGCTCCAAGACTTCACAGGTGAAAATGTGCCTGTCATAGTTTGCAATGCAATGTCTGTATTTGTAGGGTCAAGATTATGGGAGGAAGACTTTTAATCCCGTTCAAGCCTGGACACCAATACATGAGCTGTCAAGTTTTTGCAAATGTTCAGTAAGATCTTTTGCCTTGTACAGAAGGAACAATACGGGCTGATCTATAGAGAAATAATTTTCTCGCTTAACTACTGCAATAAGAGATTTAGCCTTAGTATTCATAAAGAAATAGAGAGGACGATAGGGACATAAAGCTTGCAAAATGCAATGTTAACATATTTTTACTCATGTAGAGAATCATGGAGCCAAGAAGAAGCAATTGTGCATTCTGACTGATGTCACATCAGTGTTCCTATGACCTGGATCTTTCTAGACCTTTGTAACTGTAGAGTGCAATCTTTAAAGCAGGATTACGTAAAGTCTATAATGACTGCTTATGCCGTGGCATCCCTTCTAGGAAAATTGAATTCATTCATTAAATGCTAAATTGTACGGTGCATACAGAGAGATATGAGTTCCTGGGAGTGTGACATTTACATGGCTATTTTGCAAATTCTCCAGTGACAGTGACACAGTGGTTTCCATAAATAAAAATATTGTAATATCTGTGTCTTAAGCAATGGTACCTATAGTGAAATTACCCCTGTATTATTGATTTCACATCTCACTATGAGAAATACTAATAATTTCACTCTGTCGATTTGGAAACTGGGTCTCAGAACGGATTTATTATAATAGTGATAACAATAACACAAACAGAAATAACATGAAAACTATTTTTCAATGTTTACTGTGTATTTATTATGTGCCAACTGTGCTAAGCACTCTCTCTAGTTTAGGCTTCATAAGAAAGAAAGTTCCAAATGGCTCTTATTCCTAATTTTCAGGTGAATAATCAGAGATGTAGAAAGATCAAGTAACTTGTCACAGGGCAGTAACTAGGTGAGCTAGGACATGACCCATGTTTCCTCAGAACTGCTCTGCAAGGCCTCCACCTGGGCATTTATTTCATCGAGTTTGTTTTGATGAAACTCTGCCGCCTTTACGGTCACCCAAAACTGGACATTTAGTCCCTACCTTTGACCTCTACTCGTGCTTGATCTGCAGAGACTGAAGCATGCCACACTTCAACTGACTGTCCAGTGAGTCTCCACCCTCCTACCCCTCTGATGTGCTAACCTAATTAAGGTATGTGAGAAATAAGAACGTTCGCCTTATCTACCACAACTCAGCAGTAAAGCGTAATAATGATCAGAGTTTTTAAACTTAGATGTGTTTCAACCAAATCCTGCAGATTCATTTATCAAAGACTAAACCTGATCTTTTCATTCTTTACACAGAGAGCTGTGCTTTCAACCCATGGAAAAATAGATGTCCAGACAGCATTGTGTGTGCATATATGGAAGAATCATTGTCTCTCTTTGTACAAAGATGCAAATTATACTCTTCTCTTGATCAAGAGGTTAACTGTCTCTCTTTTTTAAATGTTTCCATAAACAGAGAATGTATGATGGTATATTTTTTAGCGATAACAACAGAGGAACTTGAGACATTTAAATGTACTCCCTGCATTGAAATGTATTCTCCTAGCTGAGGCTATGAGAGAGGAAGCACATACATATCATACAATTAATTACACAAGCTTCTAAATGAGAGACAAGAGCATGTTTGGTAGGGATTTGGAGCTGTTTCCTTACATAACTATTATGCAAAACAGCCAAGCAAAACTTAAACATCCTTCAACAGAGGGGATAAGAGGCAATTCACTTAACAATAGGCTATGAGAATTGAATGATTGGTAACGAGTTCCAAAGTCTATAGACAGAGAAGTAGGCAGAGAACTCTGGCTCCCATCAATGAAATGCTAACCTACTAAAACACATGCTCCATAGGGTTTTTGGAAGGCAGAAAATGAATTCTGCCTGAAACAAAACTAACAAAACAAAGTGGCTGCAAGTGTCCACAGCGAATAATACTGTAGAAAACAGTCTGGTATTTATAGCATGCACCAGGGAGTGTTTCATACTCAACCATGTCTGTTCATTTGATTGACAGCCTCAATTTTGCAATTATTATTATTATTATTGTATTTTTCTGAAGTGAGAAGCAGGGAAGCAGAGAGACTGACTCCCGCATATCCTTGACCAGGACAGACCCTGCATGCCCACTAGAGGGTGATGCTCGGCCCCTCTGGGGCATTGCTTCATTGCCACCAGAGCCATTCTAGCACTTGAGGCAGAGGCCATGGAGCCATCTTCAGCGCCTGGGCCAACTTTGCTCCAATGGAGCCTTGGCTGTGGGATGAGAAGAGAGAGATAGAGAAAAAGGAGAAGAGGAAGGGTGGAGAAGCAGATAGGTGCTTCTCCTGTGTGTCCTGGCCGGGAATTGAACCTGGAACTTCCACATGCCAGGCCAATGTTCTACCACTGAGCCAACCGGCCAGGGCCTCAATTTTGCAATCATCTGTTATTGAGTTTACAGTAAAACTATAAGCCCATTATTTGGAGCAGTTCCTAACATTCTGAACTAAGTGTCTTACTTTGGAAGGGAAGTGTTACTCCTAGAAGACTATTATCATTAGGAAGACAGAAAAAGTGAGTGTGAGCTTCTAGCACTATGCTGCCACTTCCTCCTCGACTTCTGAGAGAAGTGAATAAAGTCTCAGCAGTTTTAGAATCCAACTTTTCTGGGTGATAATTATAACAAACTTGTCCCTGAAAAGCTAGAGTCGGACTTCTGGAGTATTAAGTGGACTCCGGTGTCACTGATTTGTTTCTTCTGTCTAAATCAAATTCTTTGCTGTTTTTCTTTTCATTACCATTTTATAAAATTTTTACAAAAGAGGTACCTACTAAATATATATATATATATATATACACACACACACACACACACACACACACACACACACAATAAGGAATAAATAGAATAAAAAGGTGTAATTTCTGTTGACATATCTGTAATGTGTACATTTTCAGATCTACATTTTATCTTATACATATTTTGCAAAACAGGGATCATACTATTTATTTTATTTTTAATTAAATTTATTATGGTGACATTGGTTAATAAAATTATATATGCTTCGGGGTACCATTCTATAATATATCATCTGTGGCTTGCATTGTGTGCTTACCCCCAAAAGTCAAATCTTCTTTTGTCACCATATATTTGACCCCCTTTACTAGCTTCACCCCCAAAGTGAGCGACAAACAAACAAAAACTCACAGACACAGACAACAGTATGGTGCTTACCAGCAGGGTCAATACTATTTAGATATTTTGCTTTATGACTCAGCAATACATTACAAGTACCTTTTTGTGTCAATGGGTAAAGATTTACTTCATCTTTTTAAAAACACTACATATAATTGCATGATATAAGTATATCAAAACATCCAGCTGTTCCTTGATTTTTGAACCATTGAGATGCCTCTAATTTTAGAGGCACTTACAAATAGATGATCCTACATAAAAACTCCACCTACATATACCCTTCCCTGCTTGCATTAAAATATCTACAGAATAGATTTCTAGAAACAGAATTACAAAATCTTTATATATATTAAAATTTTTGTATATCTTTATCATTGACATATACTAAAAAATTGTGAACAATTTTATTATCAGTAATTCAGATGAACATTAAATAAGGACATTATATCCTTTAATTCTTTTCAATCTGATAACCATAACATTTCACTGTTTTAGTTAGCATTTACTTGACTACAGTTATAGTTGAATATCTACTGTCATGTTTCTATCAGCAGAATCTCTTTATAAATGTAGCATTTCATCCTCTTTACAGATTTATCTGTGAGTTGTCTTTTAGCATTGATTTAGTTGATATAGAGGATCTTTTTAAAGATATCTTTCTTTACCCAGAATCCATTTTTATTTACAGTGGGAAGTTCAAATCGAATTTTAAGGTTTTTTTGGTTGTTTGCTTTGTTCTCTTTGAATGCATGATTCCTAATCCTGCTTCTTGTATTAAATAATGTTAGTTCACAGTGCCTAGGAATCGTTCCTTTTTACATACAACTTCTCCTATACACACAAACCTGTTTCTTGGCTCTTACTTGTTTTTATAACTGTACAGGTATTTTTGGCCTGAACTATTGAATTTAATTTATTATAGTTTCTTCATGTATATTTTTGTATCTAATAGAACAATCCCTATGCCTAGATTTTCCCTACCAACTTTTTTGACATTTTTGTTCACATTTACTCTTTTAAAGGGACTTTTGAATTGACTTAACCAGTTCTAAAAATAATCTGAGCAGATTATTCACCACATTTGTAAAGATTGTGTATGAAATAGACTCTGAAAACTGTAAGGCAGTAATAGAAACATATATGAATTCTGCAAATGGGCACAAGGCAGTGAAACCAGAGGCCTGAACATGGTGTGTCCTCTCTAACAGTGTATGCAGCTGAAGGAGGAAACTTTGAATATGGGTTTGGATTTTAAAAAGAAAACAACTAGACAGAAATAATGATCTGAATACACGATAGTTACTGAGGCCTCCTCAAATAAATGGCATGAATCAATAATAATCATTATTGTCCGAGTCATTTCTTTAGATTACATAACATTTTTATTTTTCCATGATATTTGATGTGCTGAGCTCTGAAGACTATACTTTTATCTTAATCAATGTGTTTCAGAAGAGAAGGAATTTTGGCAATTTTAACAGAGGAATGATATTTCAAAGTAAAGAATGAAAAAAATTGGGAACTACAATTTCAAATTTTAGTTTCTCCTACCTAAGCTCATGCATTATGGTCAGGAGCTTCTGTAAGGTTTAAACATATTTAGTCCTAAAATGCCTTTTTTCTCCCCTCTTCTTCCATTTTCCTGCTGCCTCATAAGCTCTTATAAAGAAAGATATTAGCCCATCTTCTCTTTTATTTTTATTTTCTTTTGTTCTTCTATGCTGCTCAGAGCCAAATTGCCCATTGATTTTAGGACATGAGGAGAGGAGGTCACGTTTTGTAATGAAAATTTTTCTCATAATTTATGGGGCCTTTCATGAACATGCATATATCTATATCTGTAAATATCTACATAGATATTTACAGATATAGATATATGCACACACTCTCACACACACACACACACAATATAGATGCCGCTATGCCTGACAACAGGGTTTGTATTTGTGTCCTCCTTAAGCCTTTGACAAAGGCTTTCTGAACCTTGACTGACCTTCCCCAACCATGTTCTTCCAAAGCCACAGGGCAGTTCTCCTGAATTCGCTGACTTGCTTGGGAGCCCGAAAAAAATTTCTCCAGGCACTGAAATCATGATTTAAACATAAGGCTGTCAGACTAACTTAGGATAGTTCAATTCCTGAAATAGCATGTTTTCCTAGAGGTATGGAGTCTCTCAAGGTCACCAAAGAGTAACTATAGTATTTTAACATGGTTCACAGAGCTAATAATGAAGGCTAAGAACAGAACATCAGGCTAGTTAAGCAGCTTTTCAGACATTGTTTCTAAATTCCAGCTTTATTACACTTTTTTAGTTTATAAGAAATAAGCACACACAGATTGGTCTATTAAGGAACTTTAAAACAAAGTGTTTTGTATGATTTTTCCAACTTAATATGAGTTGACATTTGTGTTTAATTTGAATTTTGGGACATTGATATGATCGGTTTGGTTCATCATGGAATGAACTTCCCTGCTAAAATATCCTCACACTAGTAAATAAAAGAAAAGGCATGGTATAACAATGGATCTCCACGAATATTTTCCATGGCCCTTTCTTTGTCCAGTAAAAGCTGCTATCCAATTTCAGAATTTGCTGAAAGTATAAGAAATGGCTTGTCTTTCAATGATCCCCTCTAGTGGTTCTGAACTGCTCCCTCCGTTAGCAATATTTCCCTAATGGTTAGAGAGGAGAGACATAGGTAGGATAGGTAATTTTCCTTAATCTCTTATTTGTTCTTAATTTTCACCCCACTTATCTTATATTCCACTTTGTCTGATTCCAGAATTAAGCTATCCAATATTTCCACTAAACATACATTGTCTTATTGGCAAAAGAGTTTGGCAGAAGTTGGATGGAGACTGAATTTTCCACCTGCGGTTGTTGGAGTTATGGTGAGTCTTGTAGCTGCTTCAGCTTTAAGCGTTTTAGGTCTTATGTCCTACCACCTGCTGAGTTGAATGTCTCTGAAATAATGAATTCACTTCTTTATGCAAAGGCCAATGCTTTCTTGCTTCAGGCTATAACTTTATGATGAAAATAAACCAACTGGTCAATCTGTTATTTGATAAATTTTGGCTGAGTCAGTTTAACTGCAAAGCCTCAAATTAATTGGTGGCCATGCACACAAACACAATTTCAATCATTTGAAAAGCTGAGCAATGTACCAGCAAAAGTTCTGTGTTTTCAAAAACTGTTACATGGTAAAGACTGTATTAATAATCACCCTAGGTATAAACTGATAAATATATGTTAATGCATTATTTACTTGGAAAATATTATCTTACTAATATTCTATATAAAATTAAGTTATTAATTCTTTATTACAAATAATGAAGCTGAACTTCAGGAAAGTTAGCTGGTTAAACAGTAAGTAATTGCCAGGTAAAGAAAATATCTGACTCCAAATTCTACTTTCTTAAATATATTACTCTGATTCCCTATACTAAACATTTCAAAAATTTTAATTCATGAGAACTACATTTCATTGTGCAAGTATTTGTGATCAAAAATATTTTCACCAGTCTCTCATGAAAGTTATTCTCCCAACCTACATGGAAGGGACTAACATCCATTGGCCGTATAATCACAAGTTTCTCGAAGTCACAAAATCCATGCCTCGGTACAGATCAAGACTCTGATTCATAAGCTATGTGTCTCTTTGAAAATCTCATGCTCGTTTTCATCCTATGTTCTATATCTGTACATAGCATTATTTGTGAGAATGCAGTTGCCAAGATTATGTGATAAAAACAAAAGAAAAGGCTATAGTGTTTGGTATATTATAGGTACTAAATAAAAAATAATCTCTTTTGTAGAAGGAGAAAGTGGTATTTTGCTGTTCATTCTCTCCTCTCCTTAAATAAAAATTATAAGTGGTCTACTTTATACTTAAATTCTAGTACTGACTGTGAGTAGTGACAAAAAGTAAGTCCATTAGTTGCTTTCAAAATCCTACTTTACATCTTTCAAAGGCAATTATGCACTGTCATCTGCAGTTGAAGTATAGGACAAGTAAATATATCTTTGATTCTTATCTTGATTCTATTTTTTTTTTAATTTAAGTGAGAGGAGGGGAACTAGACAGACTCCCAGAAGCACCCTGACTAGGATTTACCTGGCAACCCTCATCTGGGGCCAATGCTCTGCCTATCTGGGATGAAAGTTTGCAATTGAGCTATTTTTAGTGCCTGAGGGAGAGGCTCTACTGAGCCATCCTCAGCATCCAGTGCCAACACACTTGAATCAATCAAGCTATGGCTATGGGAGGAGAAGAGAGAGAGATTGAGAGAGAAGTGGGCACACAGGAGAAGCAAGCTGATGGTTTTTCACATGCTGGGTCGACACTCTACCACTGAGCCAACCAGCCAGTGCCTCATCTCGATTCTTCATGTTTTTGTTTTTGTTTTTTTGTATTTTTCTGAAGCTGGAAACAGGGAGGCAGTTAGACAGACTCTACATGCGCCCGGCCGGGATCCACCCAGCATGCCCACCAGGGGGCGATGCTCTGCCCATCCGGGGCATCGCTCTGTTGCAACCAGAGCCATTCTAGCACCGAGGCAGAGGCCATAGAGCCATTCTCAGCACCCGGGCCAACTTTGCTCCAATGGAGCCTTGGCTGCGGGAGGGGAAGAGAGAGACAGAGAGGAAGGAGAGGGGAAGAGAGAGACAGAGAGGAAGGAGAGGGGGAGGGGTGGAGAGGCAGATGGGCGCTTCTCTTGTGTGCCCTGGCCGGGAATCGAACCCAGGACTCCTCCACGCCAGGCCGATGCTCTATCACTGAGCCAACTGGCCAGGGCCTCGATTCTTTATGTTAAGTTGGTTTTGAACTATATAGTTTGTATCTTTTTACTCATCCAAAGCAATATTTTCACGACTGAACCTCAAGCTTTAACTAGAGAAAGTCTACATGTCAAAGATCTGTATGGGCTTACAGTTTTATAAGTAAATTACTCAAAGCTAATTATCACTCATATTTAAAGCTCTTCAGTTCCTCTCTACACCTGCCCAAGCTCATAGATGTAATTAAAAATGGAGTTGGTAACATTTTCTCTAATAAAAATCTTGCTGAATGTTATTATAATCAAAATTGGAAATGGGTTAGGTTGGGAGATGTGTTTAGTCATAAATTATAGTAAAAAAAAAAAGTGAATTAGTTCTATTTCCTATATTTAACACAAGGACATTAGTTAGATTTGAATATGTTTATGAATACCATAATAAAAAATGCATTCACATCTACAAACTCATTTTCCTTTAATTCCATGCAACACAATTATTGTAAACATTAAGAAATGGGAGTTACCAAACAGATGGGGCATTAGTGTCTTAATTCTTGATCTTTGTCCTAGTAAATCCTACCATTTCATATCCTTTCCACAAATACTACAGCCATTTAGGGCAGGATGAATGATTTTTTTAAGGGTTGCTTTAATGTTTGTGTCACTTCTGGTGTTTTACAATCTCAAACAAATATGTAAATGTAGCTGCCCTACAGGATAATGAGGCCACATTAAAATATTCAAATATTTTAAACAAGGCACATCCTAATCATGCCAGAAGGCTCTGCATAAACTAAGTGCAGTTCTTGGTACCAACATACTTATTATTTTCTTATTATTTATATTTCCCATGAGTATTCTCCCTAAGTTGACTCCCCAACTCAGGTCTTCATTTTTCATTCTTCATGCTAAACACTTAAAAAATGATTCTGATTAAATGTCTATTCATTATGTCCACCTTAACAAAGGAAAACAGGGGTAAATAAGAATTCGAATGGTCTACACAGAGACTTACCAATTCTAAATCCCTTTAGAGCAGTGTTTTTCAACTGCGGGTCCTACAGAAATTTTGTGCCGGTTCATGAAAGAGTTAAGCACCCTGAGTTGTATGAAGATTACAGAGCCAGCCGATGATCTTAGTCGAAACTACTCTGGCTCAGAGTGATTTCTGCCTTAGCGGTCCCTGAAATAATTCTCCTATTTTCACCAGTCCCCAAGTATAAAATGGTTGAAAACCATTGCTAGAGTGCCAAACATTTAAGACTCAAACATTTTGGGGAAAATGTGATTTTGTTTTACTCTACTTACTGTTTTTCTGACTATGCTGAGATGTTAAACTAGCCTTCCAGCCTGGGCCAAGTGATTTGTCTAAGAAATCCAGATGGAAAAAAAAGTATCTAGGTTAAGGTACAACAATTACTCTATCACTTACATCAGAGTTCTTTCCTTTTTCCAAACTAAGCTATTATTTCAATACCAGTTATAAAAGGAGGCTGCTAATATAGTTCATTAACAAGGTGTCTCTATTTTACACAGGGAAATTAGAAAGAAAGGGCTAGCTTAGTGAGTGTAAATATTTTATACAAATACACACACACACACACACACACACACACACAAATGTAGGTAAAATCATGTTTAATTGCAACCTGTATGTTTACTGGTGCAAATTTATAACCATGTTTCACTGTATGTTAACATTAATATGTATTTCCAGTGTGTATGTCTGAGTCATGCAAATACATTTTAAAAGACCACGTTAGATTTCAGTTGAAGCTTATTTGATATTTTATACTTTTTACTTGCATCTTTCTTTCCCAACCCCAATTTATTTTAAAAATGCTAAAAAAGCCACACTGAATTAATAAGAACATTCTACTTTTTTTCTCATTTGGTTCACATTTAGTTGAAAAAAAGTAAAAACATTTCTGTTGAAAAGAATCAGTACCACTTCTTCAATTAGGTCAGGGCTTCCTGCCATATAAAATTGACAGAAAAAGCAAAATGTACCAGACTGCAACACTAGAAATAGAGCTATTAGGCCTCCCCAGGATCCCTGGTCCTAGGCTTGACCTCAGATCCCTGCTACCCAGAACTAGTGACCACTCGGAAGGCCTCTGCAACTGACCACATAAGACAGAAGGGAAAAAAAGCAACCTCCAAAATAAATACTAAAGGAAGCTTGACACTACATTAAAGTTGGATATACTACATCATTAAAATAAAGAGTCTCGGTGTAAAGAAATATTTTTTGAAAATATTCAGAGGATGATTTTAGATGACTGACCTGAAGATGGTCAACTATAGATATAAGATGAATAAAACAGATTTTAACCTGAGCTCACTACCACAAAGTAGGAAAATAAAGTAATGCAGAAATATGGTTAAGATAATAAGCCTTGAAGTCAGAAGATCAGGTTTCTGCATTCCAACACGAACGCTCACTAGCTGTGTGACCTTGGGCAAGTCTTTTGCTCTCTATAATTCATAATTGATTAAATAATTTGTCAAATGGCAATATTAAAACTCACAGTCAAGTTTTTTTGTTTTTTTTTTCTGTATTTTTCTGAAGCTGGAAACGGGGAGAGACAGTCAGACAGACTCCTGCATGCGCCCAACCGGGATCCACCCGGCACGCCCACCAGGGGGCGACGCTCTGCCCACCAGGGGGCGATGCTCTGCCCCTCAGGGGCGTCGCTATGTTGCGACCAGAGCCACTCTAGCGCCTGGGACAGAGACCAAGGAGCCATCCCCAGCGCCCGGGCCATCTTTGCTCCAGTGGAGCCTCGGCTGCGGGAGGGGAAGAGAGAGACAGAGAGGAAGGAGAGGGGGAGAGGTGGAGAAGCAGATAGGCGCTTCTCCTGTGTGCCCTGGCCGGGAATCCAACCCGGGACTTCTGCACGCCAGGCTGATGCTCTACCACTGAGCCAACCGGCCAGGGCTACTCACAGTCAAGTTTTGAGTATTATATTGCATGATTTATTCAAACTGATCATCACATTACTTGGCACTAAGTAAACACTTGAAGATTATTAAAAATTATGATTATTATTTCAAAACTCCAGTCTTTTAAGAGATTTATTCCCCTGGGTAAAAAAAGAAAAGGAAGGTTAACAAGTACCTAAAAGAGTCAGTTAACCAGACAATATAAAGTAAATTATTCCCTTGATATTGATTTCTCATATTTTATTCTCTGATGCTATATGAATATGTTAGCAACACCTTAAATGGGAAATATTAATCACAATCATAATTTAAAGTTACAATTGCTGTTTTTTGGAGTGATCAAATTATCAGTATTTTAAACACCCATGAGCTATTCAATTGAGTTAACTAAAGAAAGGCATATCTCAAAACAAATTATAAATACATCATCTAGTAAAAACTATCTTTTGAGCATTTGAAACAGGAAATTATAGTGTGGACATTTTCATTTCCATATGTGTGTTATCGTTTTGAGATATACCCAATAGTTATTTATAAATATTTGTTTGAAAATATATGGAAATGCTATGCAATTATTCCTGTTGGACTCTTAGTCTAAAGCAAGATGTAACTAGATTTAGTCTTAGAAATTACTGTTCAGATGACAAAGTTTCAGTGACTATGCTCAAAAAAAAGTATCAGTAGAGTGATTTGGTTGTATTCATTAGGTATAAGAACTAAAGTTACTCTCAACTTGTAGAGGACAGTAAAAGAAATTATGACAATTCAAAAAAGAGAGGAAAGAATAGACTAGTAAATCAAATTTTTAGGACTATCAGTCTTTGTTGAATCAAAATAAAACTATGGAATTGCATTATATATTGTCAAGTAAGAAAACAATAGTTTCTAATCATTAACCTAGGGTTTCAAAATCTTACTCAAGTGAGTTTTATTTTCAGAACTGCTCAATAACTGAATTAATGAATAAGCAAATAAATATATTTAAAAATTGGGTCCTGCCAAGTAGGGAAGTGATGATGTTTCTTCAATGGGTATCTTTAAGAATGCATTAATATGCATTGATCCCAAGCAGAGTTGGCACCTCCTACCCAGGAACAGGGTATCATCAGCTAGTCTTTGAATCTCCTTTCCTTGAAGATTTATTTCTAAAATAATTTCCCAATGATATTTTCCTTTCAAAATTCAGAAGATAACCAAACCCAACTGTGAACGTTGTCTTCAATGTTATATTCCTTGTCATTTCAATGACCTGCCTTAAGTGTGAATCAGGTAAGATGAATGCATTGCAGCCCAAGGTCAAGGAACACGTGTAGAATCAAAACCTGTGAGTGGTATAGACTGGCCATTTAGGGTTTTCCTTTGCTTAACCAAGCTCCGCCCCTATCAGAAATATCTCCTCTGCTAGAAGTCCCCTTGGGAAAGAATGGCTAAGGAGCTCATCAAAGTTGGAAGTTCGGACCTTTTTCACCAAGAGCATTACATGGAGACAACCCATCTTTTCAGCTCCTTCTACCTAGACCTGGCGAAAGTGCTGAAGGAACAGCTCCCGGTACTTCGGGTCATATCGGTAAGGGGCCCCAGGAAGACAGCACCCACCCCGTCTGCTACAAACACCCATTCACAAAATCCAAGGAGAGAACTACAATCGTCCCGGATTCCTTGGAAATTTAGTTAGACTGATATTGAAACACACACTGTTCCCCTAAATGTGTAATTATTCGTGGGTAGAGAGCCACCAGAGAGAGTGACAGAAGAGGGCAGACGTAAAAAGCAGAAGAGGGTTTGGTCCTGACTTTTAAAAATCTTTCTGTTCATCTCTCCTCTCTCTCTCCCATTTTCCTAATCCAGAGAAGGATGGAGTTCGCCGCGAAGGAATGATTCCGGAAATGGAGATAGGACTCTCAAAACCTAGAAATGATCTAGGCTATTTATTTAGTTAAATAGTCCTCGTCCAAGGAACCTAGAACAGCTCGTGTCTTAAGAGCCCGTGTTTTCTCCATCGTAACACAAACAGACACACACTTGCCTCCAAAGGTTAAAAACCCGGCTGGGAGCGCGTTCCCGCTGTCCTCTAAGCTACAGATTACGGTTGGGTGAAAAGCGCTCGCAACCTGTGCAAGTGGGAAAGACTCTCTAAACCTGGCAGCCGATCCCCTACTGGCCAGAACTCTTCCCCTGCCATTCCTCATCATTCGTGACTCTGCAAGACACGGGGACTCAGACATGTGTGTGCGCGCGAGTGCGTGTGAGGGAGCCGGGCGAGAGGGGAGCGCGCTCTCCACATGTGTAACCCTGCGTCTCCCCGTTTGCGTTCATTCACATGCATGCAGTGGGGAAATATTTGATCACAGGCGGAACAGTCAGTTGCACGGATCCGTCTTATTTTTAATGGGCACACCTTAAAATAGCGTGCTCCTAAACTGAAAGTATGCAAAAATTCTGAGTGTGGGTCCTAGGTCTCTACCCCTTTCTACCCTTCCCTCCCCTGTGGGTACTCCCCTCAAAAAAAGGGAGAGCTTGCAGCAGATTGTAGAAGGATTTGAGTCTGCAGCTAGAGAGCAGGGGATTAGGGCCAGAGCGGTGCAAGTTAAATTGTGCTGCATGTAAAAAATGGGCGGATTGGTCTCCAGATCCAGAGGCTGGTACCACCTTCCTTTCTAAAATAAAATCTCTCTGGCATGAAGTCACCGCCTATTTCACATCCGGTTTGCCCTGGGACGTATTACTACTGTCTTGGTAAAGAGAAATCTTTTGTTGTATAGCTGCAGATTGGATATTGGGAAGCCAATTTGGGTGTGAAAGCCTCGGCGAAGGAGCACGCAGAGTCCATGATGGCTCAGACCGAGTGAGTGAGAGGCAGGGCGAGGACGCCCCTGCGCCCGCTCAGCACGCCGGACTCGCGGACTCGCGCCGGCTCCGGGCTCTCCACGATCGTCTCTCGCAGACTTTCCCGGGTCTGGAGCGATCCTGTGCCCAGAGGGGGCCCAAGGTAAGTGCGCCTTCGGACCGTAGCACACAGAGCTTGCAACGTGGCTTTTCCTAGCTGGAGAGACTGGAATGCTATAGAAACAGGGGAAAGAGGGAACAGGACAAGAGCCTGATCCCACAGCAGGTAGAAACAACGAATGTTTTTCTTTCAGGCTGAAAACCGCAGCGATATAGGAGCATTAGTATTATTATTATTATTTCTACTCTGTCGCTCTTCTTTTCCTTCCCCATTTCTTAAGCAGATTTGAATTTATTCCACGGGGGTGGGTGGTGACCTGTTGTTTTGGTCGATCCCCCCGCCCCCCCCCAAGAGGGAGCTGGGATGAGGTGGGGAGGGGCGTTGGTGGGCACAGTCTAAAGTTAAGAAGGCTGGGACGGAAAGCCTGTCTGGATGCTCCTCCGAGGGAAGGCACTCTCTCCTTCTGGCTGCAGAAATGCCTCCTTTCTCCTTTCCAGTGGACGCTGCTGAAATGCCCTCTGGTGTAGGGGTCTCTCCTATTCTGAAAACCAAAAATTCAACTTACCGTTTGATACGGGTGACATGGGAAATGGGTGTTTGGAGTGTGTGTGGTGGAGGAGACTGAAGGTGCAAAGGGGTGAGGAGGCAGCTTAGCGTTTCTTTTAAACTATTATGTTTGTATTTGCAAGAAACTTTCTCACTCAACAACTCAAGTGGCATGATGGGTTTGTTTTTCTCTCTCTCTCTTTTTTTTTAAATGTCAGAGGAAGACAAAAAACTCTGCTACCTTGCCTTGGGGTTTTGTTTCATTTACCCTTTCAGGAATCAGCTTTTAAAAATAAAAACCAACAAATAGTAACAGGGTAAGGGAAGTTGTTTTTCTCTTCACAGCAGATGTCAAAGATTAATAAAAGGGTGAATTATAATTGTGCAATTTAGATACGATATTGTAACCTAATACTATTTACTGAACATTTCCTCTCCTGTGCAACTCATCTGTGTCAGAACCAGACACTAAATTAAGTAAAAACTATGAAGCTCACAGTTCTTATCTCTAGATCTAGACCATTTCACTTTAAACACATTATATTTCATTGCTTACATGCCTGTTTGTAATGGTTTTTACTGATATAAATGATCCCAGAGAGTGTGGAAAGCATTTGTGTAGACATATCCAAAGGCATACTGCATTAAACTATAGAGTATTAGTGAAAAATACGCTTTAAGAGACTTGCTGCCCATTAATCACCGAGCCTCCCGAGGAGTATAGATTTGGAGAAGCCCTAACAAATGCCTTGAACATTTCTCATGTTATGATTGGGATGGATTAAAGCACATTAAAATGTTATCATATCTGCTCTTTAGCCTGGTAGCGTCCTGGTTTTTAAAAATTGACTCCACAAACAGATGATCATTTTTAAATATTCTCTAAGCCTTCCAGGCTCCATCTCTCCAGCACCCACTACCAAATCTAAATCCAACAATCAGATGGTGATTGATTACACTTTTACCTAAGAGGGAGAAAAAAGACTCCCTTATTCATGCAAAGCCAAAGCACCCAGCTTCCATCTGTTTGAGATGAAACATTTTTTTAGCAGCAACCTGGCAGAATTCATGAGGGCTTGAGAGATATGTGTGGGCATGTTTGTGTGCATCGATGTGAACGTGGTATGTGTGTGCGAGAGAGATCAGCACATGGCTTGACTATAAAGTGTGTCCTTTAGCCTCACAGAAGCCTTAGTGAGCATATTTAACAAGGCAATCACAGGCAGAAAATATAAGCACGACTTTGACATTCAACAGTGTGTTTCCTATTTTTTTTTTTTAAAGATAAGTACAGTTGCTTCTGAAATCAAGGTACAGCCAGAATGCAAAGATGAATTCAGTCATCAAAGCATATTAACCTCCCCCATTCCAGCCCTCTAACAGGCTCCCTCAGTGCCAGACACCAGCTTTAAAATTTCAGTGCCCAGCTCAGTTGCGGGAACTCGAATCAGAAAGGGCAAATTTTTCCGATGATTAAAAACAATAAAACAAGAAGAAAAGAATGCAAACTATATTGGAAATATAAACTCTAGAGGGGGGAAAAAAAAACACCTCAGTTTTTATGTTGAGCACTATTGTCACCTGAAAGCATTTCAACCTGTATTCTTTCCCAGGAGGTATTAAGGTACTGATGCATTTCTGAATGGAGAAATGGAGGGATAAGTGGAGAATGGATGGTCCAGGTTTCCATTGCTTCCAGTGAGGTGTCATAACCCAGTGAGGTCATTTCCTGACTTCAAAGCATTTATCTGAACTGCCTCAGTCAGCCCTAGTGGTTATAACTTGATGTTTCTTCTAAGAGACATTGATCTCTAACCTGTTCTCCTTTTCAGCTGCACGAGAGCCCAGCGATGAGGATGAAGAGCTTGGGTCTCCCTGACTCTCTTTGGGCCTGGACCCTCCTTCTAAGCACACTGACTGGCAGAAGGTGGGGATGCTTTCTTTTCAATCTGCATGAGAATTTCTATAACTTTTCATTGATTCTTTCAGGGGAGAAGTCAGTTGCCCTTGGATGAATTCATGACTAAGGGAATTAAAAAAAAAACACAAAAAAACCCCAAAACTTAACTGCAATAAAATTCCCACTTAACTGCAATAAAATTCCCACTTGAAAGAAAAGCAGCATGAAAAAAACAATCATCTTATTTGTATTTAAATAGGGTCTACTTAACACATGTTTATTGAGGGATGGATTGATTCAACATTGAAGTCTTAAACTGAACTTTTTAAAAATTTGCTGTTCTGTTGTCACTGAGCAAAACTTGCGGTTTCCTAATTCATAGAAAAGTCACCTCAATTAATGTCCACATATATTGTGAGCTGATTTTTCAACGAGAAAAAAATTTTAGCCGATTGTAAAATCATAGAGAAACTTGCGACTGTGTGGAAGTGGAAAGTTTAAAATAGTATTTGTAATTTGAAAATCAGAACTTTCTATAAAAGCATGTGCCTATTATATTTTGAAAACACTATCTATATAACCAGTAGAGGTAAAATTATACCAGAAAAATATTTGAGAATATTAGATAAAATGGAACTTCTTAATTTAAACATAAATACTATGAAGACTGGTTATGAGAGAAATTTATTAACATGCTCAGCCATATTCAAAATATTTGCTAATGATCCAATTCAGCATATACAGCTGTTCGAGTTGCAATGATACAAATGATCAAATATTTCAGGTCCTTCTTTATCTGCTTTTATATTTCTTGTGTGGTCTACTCCTGTGGCCCCATAAGAAAGTCTTAGACATATAAAAAAATCTAAAATTCTTTAAAATGTAATGGAAAGTGAACCCTTATGAGCAAGGCAGGGTTTGGGAAGATATAAGTTTAGGAGAGTTTTTTAAAATTGAGAAGTTGTTTTTAGTTTTTGCTATTGTATGTGGCTAATAATGACTGCCAGATGACCAGGAAATGTTTTATTGCCAGATACTTTTAATCTGAGGAGTTAAGTGTTCTTCACAGCTTCTGAAAAATTATATGGTGTTACTATCGCAGTGACCTGTAGATGGAGTTAGAGCACAGCATTTTATTATAGAGTGGTGGTTCATATGGAAGCAAAATCAGGTACTATAACTAATGTTTCTCTTCAAATTATGTATTTAGTTTAGGAAACATTACATTGGCATGAGTGTTTAATAGCAAATAAATCATCTTTATCCCAGGGCTAGTCTCTGACAATTACAATTGGGCATAGTAAATTAGAAGTGAAGACGAAAAATACCTGATTGTAAAATCACATTAAAAAAGAAAAAAGATTATCATCCCAATTGGGATAGCAGAATTGGCTTTCTTGGCATGGGGGGATATATATATCTTTTGGCATTTGTATTCCAATGCAAAAAAAAAAAAATGGTGAAGACAACATTGATAGGATAAAACCAGGGGGGAAAAGCATCTCCTGAATTTGACATAAGCTGTAAAAACAAAAGGAATGTAGGTAAAAGTAAAAGAAAACTATATAGTCTAAGAATCATATTAATAGTCTGCTTGGGCCTGTCATGTCATCGATCTCATGTTTCCCCTTCTTATTTTATTGTTTTCCCCTTTAAATGACTGGATCAGGCCCTTGTCACAACTTAAGGGTGCTAACATTTCTTTCCATCTTTATCAAGATGACCTTCCTACATCCTTGAATGATGCATGCATAGCAGTTGGTTTTGTGACGGAATTTTTGTAAATAATTGCACTCAGAAACTATTTTGGCTTTACTGCTGTCATCTACTAATGAGGCATCCTGGAAGAAGACGCAGAGCTCATTGAAAATTTGATTTCAAAAATTAGTAAGATGTTTAATTTTGCCAAAGGAAAGTGAACCCTCAATCTGCCTGATATTGATGTTGAATTTAGGAGAACAAAAAATTGTTTAGTAGAGGTACATTTCATATCCTTAATATGAATTACTTTTAATTATAACTTTCAAATTCAAATTTATCAGGAAAAAAATGGCCATGATATTTTGCTGATTTGAAGTTAATTACTTAAACCACAGTGTTTGTTTTGAAATGATGTTTTGGTTATAGATCTTGCTTCTATTAAAAAAAAAAGTGAATCCTGGTTGCATATATAACTATTTTCTCTGTGATTCATTAGTAATATAAACACACAAGAGTTGAGCCAAAGCATATTACACAGAAAGTCTGAAAGTAATATTCTGTGGCCGCTTCTTAGCTTACACTCTAATTCACATTTTTCACTCAAGGTCAGAGCTATCACTGAAATTTTTCAGTGAGTGTGATCCATCCTAAAAATGGAAGACTCTTATCTCACGGGAGTTTGGAGGTGTCATCCTAATCATTACAGAAAATATAATTTAAGGAGCACAGAAAATAACGTGACCGATGTAGAAAATACACAATATTTGACTTGCGGTTGCTATGTGGTTGACACTGGAAGACCAGTAATGGTTAAGAACAATAACCACACCTTCAACTACAAAGACTTAAGTAGAAACAATTACTCTCATAGAGAAGAATGGAAATAAAGTTTTAGACTAAAATTGGGAGAGAACTGTGTTCTAGTTCAAGCTCTGCTCATAAATAGTTGTATTTTCTTAAACAAAACAGTAATCTTGTACCATAAATTTAGCAAACCATAAATTAAGATTATTGGACCATATAATTTATAGATACTTTTTTACTTACAAGAAATCTAATTAATCAGAGATTTGAATAAACGAATCATAAAATTATGAAAATAGATTCAGAAACCCTAAGGTGAATGGAAACTGAACACGGATGTAAATAGATAATTGTACCAAGAAACAAGTTTTATCTATTTGTCTCATTTTAGTATCTTGAAATAACATTTAAAAAGCAAAACACACATACACACGTATATGAAGTAGATAAAGAAAAGGATGTTAGGAGGTGAGCTCTTAAGCATATGTTACATGTCAAATAAAAACAGAACTGTTCATAATTTTGGTTGCTCATAAATATATAATTTTCCATTTGGGTGGAAGCTTCCCAGTTTTGTTTTTTTTTCCAGCATGCATTAACATTCTTGCTTGACCAGAAAAAAAAATGCATTAGAGCATTGTGTACCTGCTGAGAACTATGAATGTAAAGAGACAGATCTCATTTCCTGGTAATTTTCCTTCCATAGTTAGAAATATTAAAATAAAGAACTTACCACCCATGAGAACAGTATGAGAAAATGGTAGGAATTAAAATATGACATCTTTTTATTTTATTTTATTTTATTTTATTTTATTTTTTTACTGTACCAGAAAGAATTTTCAAATTAAGTTTCAACAGAAGGAAGGTAGGAAAATCTAAGGAAGGCTTTGTTTGGGAAAACGTTTCCACAAAAATGTCTCATTTAGCTCTCACCTCCCTTTGTGCTTTTTTTCAGCTATGGACAACCCTCGTTACAAGATGAACTGAAAGACAATACCACTGTCTTCACCAGGATTTTGGACAGACTTCTAGATGGCTATGACAATCGCCTGAGACCGGGATTGGGAGGTGGGTCACATTTTGTTTATATGTTAGAGAACAATATTAAACCCTTGCAATTAAAGCCTGGCTTTCCCTCTAAATGATAAGGTAATAAAAATGGCAGCATGTAGTTTAATAACTAATCCTATTTTTATTAGATTGCTCAATATTAATTGAATTGACCACGGTAGTCCCCTGTACATACCCATATGCGGTAAGTGGCAGATGTAGACTTTAAGGCCATGAAAGAGATGTTACTTTGAGTTGACAGGCTGAAGTGTGCATCTCCTTCATTCGGCATTACCATTCCTGCACCGAATTCCAGTAGAATATCTCTGAATCTATCACTCTAATGATTTGCTTTGTAACATCACTTATTGATTCATTATTTTGCACTAGATTACCACCACCTCTGAGATAAACAATGAAACATATAGATGGTAGTGCTTCTTTGATAAACCATGGATTCAAACTTTAAACCCTTATTTTCTGAAGTAAAAAGGTATTTTTCTTTGTAATGGTATTGTTAACTAGTTACACGAATAAATTTTAATTGATACCAATTATAATTAACTGCTTATATTAATAAATTTTGGCTTAGGAAGAAGATAGCACTTAATGCAATATTTATAACAATAAAAGTAAATAGTGGTAGACATTACACACTTACTTGAATAACCTTTGAATAAGATAATCGGCCTATCTTAGTTAAACAAAGACTAATGAAACCAAAACAAAATATTGATTTCAGAGTAAAACAAGTGAAGCAAGGAAATAAATTAACATTCAAAGTCACACAGGAAGCCAAGGTTAGAATCTAGGATTCCCAACTACAATTGACGCTGCACCTTCTCTGAAGAATTTGTAGAAACTATTTAAATAGCAACACTTATATTAAAATTAAATGGCAATATTAAGAAAGCCATCTCTCTTTCATTTAGCCAGCAGAGATTTGCAAACGATGAAATGCTTAAACATTCAAAATTTAATTTTGAAACTGAATAGCAGCAGAGATTTATAGTTAACTTTTTAAACTTTTAGGTAGTCCGATCACCCAGATGTGGATCATGGGTCTATTCTAAGGCTGCCAAACACTGTTAGTGCCTCGGAGGTTGAAGGGAAACTGCTTTGTCAAAAGACACAGGTCAAATATCTATCAGAGATCTTACCAGGTGTTCTTTCTTCCCAATCTCAAACATTTATTCTAGCACAGGTTAACAAATTCCTTGGGGGTTGTATTCCACCTTCTACCTAATTTTTCTTTGCTATGCTCTTAGAAAAAATTTTTTAAGGAACTAAATGTATGGGTCACAAAATGAAGTGCATATTTGTATATGCGAGGTATTAATATAATGTCTGTGTGTATCTAAGCATCTGAGTTGGTTTCAGGAAAACTGTTCCTTATTTGCAAAATTTAAAATAAATTAGAAAGACTGTAGGTAGGAGAGGAATGTACAAAAAGAAGAAGCAGTCGGGACAGTGGTTATTACTTTTAAAAAGCAAGGCTCTCTAACGTGCTATTGGCCGCGTGTCTGATTTATTTACTAAATCTTCTTCGGGCTCTGTGATATCACTTCTTACAAAAGCAACAGAATTTTATAAAAATTCTAGAAAACCTTGTCTTTATTCTAGTTTAAGAAATCCCATGTAATATTGTTATATTTGAATATGAGTGTTCTTTCTAAGCTGTGTAAAGTTTTGTTTGTTAAAGAATTTTACACACACACACACACATATGCCTTCTATTAGCAGAAACAACTATATCAATTCATTATGCAACATTACTCTTGGTAGAATTTACTTTGATTATCTATCTGATAGACCAAAATAACAACAATAGACATGTATTTAAAGAAGAGAAATAGGTAGATGACCAAATACAGTCAAGATATATTCTTTTTAATTGAAATGGATAGAATATGCTATAGTAGTAACGAATTCAAGGACTTGGAAAAATTGAAAAAAGAAGAATGTCCTTTAAATCTTTGCTAAAGGTGATTTTGGGGATACTTATGATTCCTAGAAACAGTGATTTTGAGGATATAATGCACATTGAAAAATTTAAATGTAGCTCAAATATTTTCCTCTATTTCTATTTTATGTATCATACTATAATGTATTTCAGTTCAATCTGATAGATATGAGATCTTGTAAAAAAAAAAAAAACAACTTCAATACTGACTGACTTAATTTTTGTAATTTTTTGGAGTACATTTTTTAGCCTCAAGAGGTATAATGGTATATGTTTATTATATTTTTTTCCAAAATCATTAAAATTTTAAAGTACATTTTGTGAATGTCCATCTTTTGAAAACTAACCTTTAAAATATTAAATATAGGTAGATTTTTAAAAAACAGAATCAAAGAAAAATGTTGACACCATTTTTTTCCAGATTCTATAAATAGAAAAATGATCTAATGTGTGTGTGCATGTGTGCGTATGTATGTGTATTTCTCTATGGAATATCATTTAATTTCATTTTTTAGCATAGATTTCTGGTAGGCTATGTATGACATGCCATCCAGTAAATCTCTATTGCAAAAATGGACCTTAAAAAATCATCCATTGTTTTCAGATTAGAAAGACTACGTAGGGGAAATACATGAAAGACTGTCATTAGCTTATAAGGGGGTAAAAGTTTCTTCTTAAAAGGCTTATGATTCACTGCTGGGATAATCTACTCTTGCAAGAGACAGGGGCCCACTCTCTCCTTTATTATGGCAAAAGTCTGGTTTTATAAAAATAACATTGTGCAGAAGGCAGGGAGATTTTGTTCCGAATGCCCTCAGAAAATATAAAAATGTGATAAGCTGAGACTTGAGACTAATGTAAGAAACTCTTGTATGTGCAAATTCGTCATGACCTGTTTTTCAGAAACACACACTGCATCAGAAGGTTTAGCGTTCCTCTTTGAAGATATATACCCTGGGTCCAATAACTAAGAAACAAAATATATAACTTGGTGCATCCAGATGATAGAAATCAATTTTCAGATATTATAACACTATTTTAAAAGATTACCTTCTCAAGGACAACAGCAATGTTGAGAAAATGAAAATAAAAGAATAACATATAAAACAGAGATATCCTGGAAGGGAGTTTTTGTTTGAGACAGAAGAGATAAAATGGATGAATGTGGGTACATCTAATGATTTAATATACTTTATTCAGGAATGCAAAGTAAAAAGTAAGTTGACCGTGTTCATATTTTAAGTGCAAAGTTGACGAAGAAACCTTTTAATGAACTTGAATTGAAATAATCGGTAGCCAGGAAACACAAATCAGAATGGTCAGGAATTGTGGTTTCGTGCCCATTTAGACTCTCTTGCTTTGAGCGGAGGTATGGAGGTCTGCTTTCTCCCCACCGGGGGCTGAAGAACATTGTTGAATGGCTCTTGCCTACAGCATGGTCGAGACAGGAGAGCACAGTGGCTGGGAAAGGGCGAAGATAAAAGCCAGAAGGACAGGCAAGCCAGGAAAGGAAAAGTTAGAGAAGAAAGAGGGTATGGGGTATGGGAACTAAGCAGAGAGAACAGAGGGTGGAGAAAGGGGCGGGACAGGGGAGGGAGGGCGACATGAAGAAATGGGAAGGAGGAGGACCCGTGTTAGGATGTGTGCCTTGAGGAGTCAGACTCTTCTTGTCATTTTAAATCAGGACCAAACCAAACAATTCTCTGGGATCCATTTTCCCTGGTTTCTCCTTTTGGACTGTGATTAAGATAAACTAAAGAAACCTGAATTTTCTCCAACTTTCTAAAAAATGAGTTAATGCTCCCCTTGACTTGAACCCATCTGGCGGCATTTCAGCCCCCATTCTAGTGGCCGCCCTTGCACGCTGGGAGGGGGAGAGAAACAACCCGTAAACATAGACCCAAAATTCAATTCTGAAGACAGATTGTGGCTCTTTAAGGACAAGGAATACCCTTCCAGTGACATCTTTACCTTCTCCTTTGCCCCACCATGTATACTGGCAACACTTTATTGATGCAATGACTCAGAATCACCCAGTGAGCCATATTAATGACACGCAATTTACTGTCTGGGACATGCCACCTTCCTCCTGATCACTGGCTCATTCTCATGTATCTAGTTTACAAAAGACCTTTTTTTAAAAAAAAATTTCTTTTTTCTTTTTTCCTATAAACAATTTTATTTCACTCCCTGAAAGAGATTAGGGCAAAAACCATTTTTTTAAATGCAGCTCAATCTGGAGAGTGTCAAAGAAGTGAGATCTTCCTTGAGTCACGTTTTAAAGGAATTACAGAACTTTTCACCCTCTCCCTCCCTGCTAATTGTATTTTCTAAAAATATTATAGTTTCTAAATTCTGCCTTAAGTTTAATCTCAATAAATAATGTGTGGAACGGTGGCTACCTCTCAAAGACTTTATCCTCAAAGAACATAGATAAAGAAGGCAAGGAAAGAATGAATGTGGACCATCACGTGACCAACCCAGATGCATAAGAGAGGTAGATAAAAGTAAGGAGCAGTGCGTATAAATAGACAGGTAGGTAAGAATATAGGTGGAAGAATGTACTGTATCCCTACTTGAAAGATAGTTAACATTTTCTTCTTTTTTCCCTATAAGTATTATATTATAAATTTGGGGTTTTGTTGTATTTGCTTTGTTTCAGATTTTACTCATCTGGAAGTATCAGTTAGATAAGTATTTGTAACGAAAGTAAAACTGACATTTTTTCTCTCATGGT
Organism: Saccopteryx leptura; assembly: GCF_036850995.1. Taxonomy (NCBI): domain Eukaryota; kingdom Metazoa; phylum Chordata; class Mammalia; order Chiroptera; family Emballonuridae; genus Saccopteryx; species Saccopteryx leptura. Next base: position 180,954,245 of record NC_089508.1, read on the forward strand.
ATTTTAGCACAAACATGTTATTTAACAAGCAATCTCTGCCTCAAAGCAGACTTTCTCATTATTTTTATGATTTGGGATTTTCTTTTATGCCCATATGAGATCTTTCAGACTTCCTTTAGCCCGACTATTGCAAGAGATCTCAACTTGAAGATTTAAGCATCTCCAACTAAGTAAGATGACCCGGTTGGATATGCATGCAGCTGGCCAGGTGGTGTTGACTCCTTGGGGAGTTAGTTTAGGGTCTTTGCTTATGTGTCTTTCTGTCAAAATATGTGAAGGTGGGAAACTAACTGCTCTGGGAGAAAAAGAATTAACTCTTGGGAAATTATGTGCAACTTTGTGACATTTAGGTTACTAAGGAATAGAGAAAGCAGTAGTGTTTAATACTTCTTTAAATTCAGCCTTGTTCTATCTCAAGATTATAAGATATCTGATATTCATTTGATCTTTTCATTCTTTGTAACCTGTGTGATGTTGAGATTAGAGGCAAATATTTTATCCATGTTCAACTAAGTTAAAATACAAATTTTGTATTTACATTAAAAAGCTAGAATTTTAAAACTTTAGAGTTTTAGACAAGATATTTCTGTCACAATGCAATAGTGTTTGATAAAATAACAAGATTCTAAAACACTGACAATATCAAACACAAATTTTAAAAAGTTAGATTTCTCTAATATTTGTTGTTATACTTACAGATAATGGCACTTAGTGTTATTTTCTGAGAGTCTACTCAGGAACCCTTTTTTTTTAACTTGCTGTAATTTCATCTGATGCTTTTAACGCAAGGTGTGTCACAGATGCTCAGACTTTGGCATAATGCAATCTATTTCCACAGAGATAGTATATCTGGACATTCCAAAACTCAGTTGCATTTTAGTGAAAAAGCAGGTACCAAAAACCCAAGAGGAACTGTTAAAATGAACAGAGAACGCCCCTTAACCTCAACTGGATAACATTGCCAGTCAGCTCATGAAGCCAATTCACCTAATGAATCCAACCAAATGCCCAAAGGAATGCGTGTTTAGAAACTTTCTAGTTTCATCTTTTCCTGGTGCATATAAGGCATCTTCCAGTCCACTGCCAAGAAGTTCCTAAGATAAAATGTAGCCGCTGAGACTCTGCTTCTGTTATAAAGGCCAAATGATTAGTAAATGGCTGCCGTTGATTTTTTGTGCAGTTACTTTTGACCATTTATATAGTTTCCATTTCTCACCTTCTTTCTGGAAACAATGTTGAATATTTTTAAAAAGCTTTTCTATAGATGATCCCCTTTTTTCAGGTAAAATCTGAGGTCTTTGAAAAGTAACACTGGAGTGTTTTTGAGATGAAATCTCATTATTAATAGTCACAGATGCTGCCATTCTGGAAAACTTGGGAGAGGACAAAGTCCTAAGTGGATGCCACCTCCTTCCAACATTGTTATGTTATTATTCTCATATAACTAAAGTGGGAACAAGATGTATCTTACCTCAAAGCGACTCACACTATACAGTATTGATCAAGACTTTTTACATAGACTGAAAGAAACCCGTTTCTCCAACACAGCAGACATACTCTTCTCCAAAGATTAGCCCTCTCTCCAGAGAAATTGCCAGTAATATCAGGAGGGAAGAAGGAAATTTCTCAGTAGAATTGAGATAAATGTCTACCACAATAAAATTTACTTTTTTTTTTTTACCCCTGAGAATTGCTTGTATCATCTGAGTTCTTGAAATGCAAAGGAACAAAAGATCAGAAGCTATTTAGACACCTTGAAATGTGAGTCTCTATCATCTATGCATCTTTAGTAGCTAAACACAAACAAAATTAAGTAGCACTATATATCAACTAGGGAAAATTGCCAACTACTCTAAAAATTAAGGGATGGAAGCAAAGGATGGAGCAAAAATGTTGTTCCAGAAAGACTGGCAGAGAGCTGAAATGTCCAATCCAGGAGTATACATTGATATTTATGTAGGGAGCCCAGAATATTTTCAGTGCCCAAACAGTAACATTTCAGTGTGAAATTTAAAGAATATTTTATTATGATTACTAATGTTAGACCATTTAGTCTCTGTATAGTGACTGCCTCTGTGAATTAATAGACCACTAAGTAGTTTAAAGGAGTCAGTAAGCCTCCTTCATAAGTTACAAGTCCACAGACTAGGCACAGTAAATATTACTCTGAGTTCAGCAGTAGACCGTATTTCCAATGAAAATATAACCAATGTCATATTAAATAAGTTATTATAATAGGTATTTCTAATAAAACAACACCTATAATTCTTCACTGTTGGTTTGACACCTGCCCCCTTCAACACTCTTACAATCCCAGATTCACACAGTATTAGCAATCTTCTTAAACTGCAAGTGACATAACTTCATGTCATTACCCAAAGGCTTCTTTTTGCATTAGAATAAAGGTCAGCTGCTTAGTGAGAGGCACACAGCTCTTTCCGTGTGGCCCTCCTTGCCCCTGGGGCATCATCTTGTACCATGATCATCAGCAACACCAGGCTCCAGACATAGTAAACTTTTTGTTTCTTAAACATAACACACCTACCTTGGGTGTCTTGCTCTTTCCTCTCCTTGAAACATCTGTCCCTGGATCTGCCCGTCCCTGAAGTTTTCTCATCTTTCAGGTCTTAATTCAAAGTCATTTCTCCTAAAGGCATTCTCTCCAAGAATTCCCAATAATCTGAAATTGATTAGTATAATTTGTATGTGTTTGTACATAACAGCGTATCTAATATCTACCTATCTCTGTTTATTTGATCTATGTTTTGAATCTCTTTAAAACATTTTTTTCCCCCAAAGACTATGAGATATGCTGCAGAAGAACAAGACCTGTGGTACTTTTGTTCCCTAATATATCCCCGTTACCTTGAACAATGCCTGCCAGCCACCTAGACAATGCTACACAAACATTAGTTGACTAATTGATTGTACCCACCAAATACATGCAAAATGTTTTGGGCATCACAATCTTATTTGACCCTCACTCTAATGCCATGTAGTGAACTGTGCAGGTATCATTTGTTCATGGAAAAAGTAAGAAAACAGAGAAATTATAGAGGATTGTACCTAAAAATCATACAACTTGTTCTCCAGGAAAATCTCAGTTAAAACCTGAGTGTTTTGACTCCTAAACCAATGTGTTTACTGCTTACTATACTCCACTGCTTTTCCCATTTCTGCCTGAAGCACTAATCATCTTTTTGAATTATCACTGCCAAACATCTGTTATTTCAATACTGATCAGCAGGTTACCAACATTGTAAGTAATCCCCCAGTAAGAACAGCTCTACTGCTGTCTTGCTGTTATAGAGTATATATAAATATAATATAGTGTGTATGTGTGTATATCTATGTGAGTATGTATGTGTCTATATATGTTATATATAAAACATATCTTAGAAGGGTAGGCTTGTTCAAGGACTGATTTTAATTGGTTTAGCATCAAAACTTCGTTTATATTGATGAACTATTTGAAGATCTTCCCCAACCACTGTAAGAACAATTATCATCATCACCCATTTTACATGAACTCTATCCTATATTTCTCCCTTGAAAACTTGAACATGTGTAAACATTTAAAGAATCTGTTAATTTTTTTTTTTTTTTTTACATTGGACAGGGAAGGATTATTGTGAAGGAAATGTTTGATTGAAAAAAGTTTGCTGATTAATCTGTTCTTTCAACATGTCTTCCAACCAAGTTATTTTAAATGTTTTTCATTTTCAGACCACTTCCTAGTTATGTAAGGGGTTCATTCATGTTTAACTTTGGCTAGGTGTAAAATCATTCTAGCTGAATGTTATTAGAAGTTCCTGACTCATGTTGTAAGCTCTTAAATAGAGTATTTTGAAGCATAAAAATATCTTGTCGTTTTCTCATGTGCTCCATAAAAGGCTTCGAGTATTTTCTAGGTATTTTAACACTTTAGAGTCTGGTGTTAAGTCGATAAAGTCTGGCATTAGAGCAGATGACTTAGAGTCTAATGGTACTCTGGTGTTCCTTAAATAATAAATAATTTACATAAATACATTCTCTCCTCCCACACCATGGGGATTTCGATCTGAAGGGGAGAGGGAGAGATAACTAAAATTTTCCCCGAATTAGAGAAAAGATGGCTTTTCAACCATTCCCCTAGATTTCAGTGAGAGAACACACTTATGAGCACGTACTCCATTTCAGCCTGATCTTGGACCTGACGAGGCCTTGATTTCAGACCACCGTTTCTTTGCCAAAAAGCAAGTTAACCACAAATTACAATTAGGCTGAAGGTCATTCACAACAATCCCCTGGCTGTCTTAAAACTTTGCACTCCACATTTTAAACCTTCTAACTTAAAAAAGAATAACCACTCGCCACTCAGGGAACTCCTGGTGAGCTATAGTGAGAGACATACTTTTGGTCAAAGGTATCTATTCCTTGTCACTGACACTAGACTCAACTGAGTGAGAATGTGGTTTGAGGCTAATCATTAAGTATATATTTGAATAGAAAAAAAAAATAAGGGAATGTATCGATATTAACAGTGGATTTATGTGGATGGTGGTATTATTCCATGGAATGTTTATATTTTTTTCATATTTTTCTCAAATTTTCACTATGAAGATATATTTTTATTTTATAATGAACAACATAATATATTATATTGGCCTCATGCTTACCTTAAAGCTTCTGTAATTTTTTAGAGTAGCATTACCAAATCTGGGGACACTTGGCTAAAGTTGACCACATTTCTTTAGAATATGACTTATTAGAGACATCTGCAGGTTAGCTTGCATGACGAATCTTCCAGCCAGAGGCTCACATCTAATAAGCAGAGTTTTCCAGCAGTGGAAACCGTTGGTTCCACTGGGCACTTGCTGACAGCTGACGACAAGTCAAAGGATCCTGAGTATGTAGCAAGGGAAGCCTACTGGAAGGGGAAGTGCAGAAAGTGGTGGCTGTCCTCTTCGAATAGCCCTACCCCTCGTTCTTGGTGGCTTCCCAGATTTTCACTGAACTGCGTGGGCTCCTTCTTCATCTGATGCCATCAATCACCTCCTCCGCTCCTCCGTGTGGTAGTTGAGTGATCACTACCATCCTCGCAGGCAATGCTATCGTAAGCTTAGGTTTTGTGACTATGTTTGGAGGAGAAGGAGGATAAAACAGCAAAACTCAGAACCTCTATAAGGCTATTGATATGATTACAGTGCAGAGTGAGAACGTCATTTGAGAGGCTTATGTAGTGAGGGCTCTTGGTCAGGTACATGCCCTAGAATATCATGGTGAGTTTTGGGAAATCTCAGAGGGAGACGGTTAGTAGAAAATAAAATGAAGTAGTGGAAGATGATGAACTGTTATGGTAAATACACTTAGGGACAATGATGAATAAAAGAATAAAGAAATAGATGTTTAAAAATGTGGTTATAGCCATTGATGTAACCAGCTTTCTATTCATGCGTTATCTCTACATGGTACAGTAACAATTATGTCTGGCAATAAATGTATGTAAATTTAACCGTGTTTCATGTCCTATTAGAATGGCACAGTAATCTTTACAAACTGTTATTTTGGCCTTTATAATATGTTGCTTATATGGCATAGGAATCTACTAGAAATATAAAAAACAGTAGAGGGAAATAGCACATATATTTGGCAAGTGGTAATCTCACTTCTTCAGAACACACTGTCGTGTTAGGTAAAACAGATTGGTCTCTCCTAAAACATCTGGTAAGCCAGTGTTTATAAAGCTAGCTACCTTGGGGAAATACCTTAAAGTTCAAAAATTTTACAGTCTCTGTACTCAAGAAATATCTAATAGCGACAAAGGAGTCCAGGAGAGCTGTCCCACACTACCAAGCACATCCAAGTGCAGACAGGGACTCATACATTTCTCAAATAAGCATGTATTTAATAGTAGGTTCCTGCTACAAATATAAAAATAAAAGAGTGGATGTCATTTTAAGTCCATTGATAGCATTCAAAATTTTAAGATGTGCACCATAAATCTTATTGTTTATTATCTGGAAAGAATGGAAAATCAACCTTGGAAACAAAGAACTGCTGGAAGGGGTGAGCATGGGAACCACTCTACAGGGCAAGTGGTTAATACAGTCCTGACTGACTTATTGCTGATAGCCATTTGTTCCTCTAAAGCTACACATTTGCTGCAGAATGTTGAAACTAAGGTTGAAAATGAGTTCTAGAAATATGACTCTACTTTCTGTCTCAAACTCTATCCTCCATTTTGAAAATCTGAAACCCCAGATAATTCTTATGTCCAGGGGCTCTTTAAGCATTTTGGAGTCAATAAAATTGTTTACAAAAACAAACCAAAAAATTCTGCATTAATTATTGAAGGGACAATCTCCATTTCCAAATTCCTTTATATTTGGAGGTACACATTATTTGTATTTTATAACATGACCTCCTTGAGAGAAATTTATTCCGATAATATTAGCTGTTTACAAGTGAATTGTTAAGGGATCAAATTGATATTCAAAATAATTTATTATGGCACATATTGGATCACCACTTTGTCTCATGCCAGAGAGACAATGTCTCAATAAATATAATGAATTGCTTAATATACTGGGATGTTATGTCTCAGAGCTAAAGTTGAAAATTATAAAGCCATTTTTTTTTTCATTCTTACCTCTGAACAAATTGTTTCCTTTTATGAAAGAAATATTTCTTTATATATTTTTGGGAATGAATGTATTTCCTTGAAAATATCTGTGTTGAGTTGTCAGCAAACTACAATAAATGTGTTTTATTGGTTAATAGATATGCCTCAGAGACCAATAAAATAAAATCATATTGAACTTGAAATGGCATCTATTAAATGAACTTTTCTGTGCCACAGTACCTTCTGTGTATCCTCAAAATTGAAGGTACTTCTATAGGTTGTCAGATTATTCCAGGGAGTAACTTAGGTGATATAGTTATGATTTAGTGACAGAAAGCAATCATTTATAATACATACCTTGGGTCCATAAAGAGTTAATAAAGCTCACTATCATCTACTATGTACTTCCCAAGAGTAGCCTAAATGCCTAAAGATTCTGGCAAGCTGTGTAAGAATTCTGAAGCAAAAACCATATCCATATGTTAACACATTGTAATACAATGTGAAATGGCCTTGGTATCATTTAGAAAAGTATGTCCATTCTTGAAGAATTCATTAAGCAGGAGCTGACTTTTCTATCAAGTTTCTGCCTCCCAAAGTAGCGTATTTAAGGCCCTGTTCTCCACTGAAAAATATTAACTGTGAAATTTCACGTGTAAGCAGTAAATCATCAGGACTACACAGTGGACCAATTTTAGAAATAGCTAATCAAAGCCAATAAATTTCCCATTTGGGTGTACGTATGTGGTGGTGAGATCTAATAAGGGCTGTTGATAGACATTCACTGTCCCAATTTCCTGCTTCATCAGAGCGTGTAACTGAAGTGAAGACTGACATCTTCGTCACCAGTTTCGGACCCGTTTCAGACCATGATATGGTGAGTGACACTGCATTTTTGGTTTTCTCGGGATATTTTCTAAATTTACTTTTGAGAGAAAAATTTAAACTCTTTAGAGAACAACATGAAATAGCTTGGGTATAGCTTTGTGTCTCTCTGTGTGCGTCTTCACGTAATATTTATATAATAGGAACTACCCAGTTACTCCCCAGGCCAAGACTATTTATGGTAATCAATCACTGCAGTGTTCTTTCTTCCCATCCCTGAAATGATTGCTTTGCCTTGGTGTACGTGCAGTAAGCCGAATAGCGTGAGTTAGCTTCCATTTTAGTTAGGAGGATATGTTGAGCCCAGAATGCGAGGTTTCTGGATAGCCAACACTGTTATAGAATAAATATCGTGATTTCTGAATTGTTTTTGTCTAGAAAGGGGAAATGAGTATAAAATCAGAATGAAATACTTCAACAGAATTAGACAGAGAAAGAGTTAAAGTCTACTAGTGGGAAACATTCAGCTTCATTGCAAAAGGCATTCATTAGATTATTACCGAGAGTGTGAATAAAATGAATACATACCTGTTCTTTTTTTTTTGCTCAACCCAAATAATTAACATGAATTTCTCTTCCATCTGATGAGAGCTGGTGCATCAGTAGAGCTCTGCAGTTATTATATAATATTTCCAAAGTCTAACAGCCAAGCTTCTATAGAAGCAAAAAACACACAGAGAGGCCATGAAGACACATTATATTTCAAAGACACATTAATTGAATATTATTTTTGAAATACCATCTTGTTGACATCATCTTAATGTAGAAGCCCTCTGATTTCACAGTAGCTCAGATGATTTAGAATAAAAGTTATAGAAAATACCACTTTAGACCAGCATTCCCCAAAGTGTGAAATTTACAGCTCACACACTCTGAGAGGGGAAAAGCTCTTGACAAGTCCCTAGGGAGGGAAACCTGTTTAACTTCATTCAAGCTAGTGTTTTCCAACTGTGTAGGTCCACCATCTTTTTTCTTCATGCAGTATCTGTTGACATTCTGCAGAACTAGTGCTTTGTGAGTCAAACATTAGAAAAATGACTGGCTCAGGATAATGAGATACTTCAGATTTTAAAACAGGTCATGAAATGTACCAACTATGCCAATTAGGGTCAGAGGAGCTGTTGAGAGAACGCAGAGTACTTGGTCATGATACAGATTTCTGAACCAGAATGTGTGGGTTTACGATCCCAGCTCCTCCATTTACAAGGATGTTTCCTTGGGGAAGACATTTAATACCCCTCAACCTTAGTTTCTTCATGTGTCAGATGGAAGTAATCATAATACCTCATGGGGTTCTCACAAGCATTAAGTGAATTCTTTAAGCCCCCCCCCCCAAATATCAAAAGTTAACCATAATTGTGGATTTATTCCTTCGGCAATACATTTTGTCACTGTGCCCAGTCTGTAGACCACTTTCATTCAAATACTGTGGGGATATGATATTGGTCGTTATACTGATTGCCCTCTGAGGACGTGCTGTGTTTCTCCCAGGTGGGAACTCCATCTTCCCACAACACTATTCTCTCCTGCTCCTTCTCTAATTAAGAGTATTTCATACATCCCAGTCAGGTCGAAGGTCAAATTTCAACTCCTCTGCCTGCGTCCCATACAATCCATAAGCGATTTTGCCATTTGTCCTCACTTGTTTCCAATATTGGCTATTTACTTTAAGCATTGGAGTGAAACAGACGCCTCTTGGGGGTTAGCAGGATCCACTCCAGGATTCAGGATGGCTGAATGCGTATTTCCCCACTGTCAGGAGCATGGCCTCAGGCAAATCGCTTAGGCTTGTAATGCATATATTATGATAATTACTTATCCTTGTAAGGAATTTTAAATGAGATATGTCACTGAAGTGTCTATGGATAGTGTTCAATAATAATAGCTATTATTTTTGCCTCTGAAGGTTTTATGTTCCCTTCATGGAAATTCCCTCTATTCTCCACCCATCTAGAGTCTATTCTTTCCACAAAGGCCCAAATCAAAACCCAAATACTTGATGAAAACATTTTTTAAAAATTAATCCAATATCATATTAATTTTCCCTTTCAGCGTTTTAATCATATTTATTGATTGTAAAATACAATTGAACTCTTGGCCTCACATATGTCATTGCTTTGTCAAGTTATTTTTCTTTTTTTTTTTTGTATTTTTCTGAAGGTGGTAACAGGGAGGCAGTCAGACTCCCGCATGCGCCCAACCGGGATCCACCCGGCACGCCCACCAGGGGGCGATGCTGTGCCCATCCAGGGCATTGCTCTGTCACGACCAGAGCCACTCTAGCGCCTGGGGCAGAGGACAAGGAGCCATCCCCAGCGCCCGGGCCATCTTTTGCTCCAATGGAGCCTTGGCTGCGGGAGGGGAAGAGAGAGACAGAGAGGAAGGAGAGGGGGAGGGGTGGAGAAGCAGATGGGTGCTTCTCCTGTGTGCCCTGGCCCGGAATCGAACCCGGGACTTCCGCACGCCAGGCCGACGCTCTACCACTGAGCCAATCGGCCACGGCAAGTTATTTTCTTATATAAATGTCTTATTTTCTTAGAGGGACACCAAAAAGTATTAAAGACACACTTGTTTCACATCTCTTACAGTTACCAGTGTGTCTCTGGTTTACAGGAAGTGTTGTATTACTACTTAACTGGTGATTGGCATAAGGGTTTATATTATCTTTAAAAATTAAGGTCTTATGATAACATTATACTGAGTGAAATAAGTAAATCAGAAAAAAGTAAGAACTATATGATTCCATACATAGATGGGACCTAAAAATGAGACTCAGAGACATGGACAAGAGTGTGATGGTTATGGGAGGAGGGGGAGGAGAGGGAGGGGGTAGGGGGAGGGGAGGGGCACAAAGAAAACCAGATAGAAGGTGACAGAAGACAATTTGACTTTGGGTGAGGGGTATGCAACATAATCAAATGTCAAAATAATCTGGAGATGTTTTCTCTGAACATATGTACCCTGATTTATCAATGTCACCCCATAAAATTAATAAAAAAAATTAAGGTCTTAAGGGACTCAATAAATAATGCCCTTTTTCCAACCTGAGTTCTGAACCTTTTGAGAAACAAGATAATAATGGAAGGGGTATGGAAAAATGACAATATCACCTATATTTTGAATAATGATGATATTGTAGAGGGTGGCTTATTTCTGCAGATAGGTGGGTTTTCAGAGAGTAAACATCAGTATCAGCCAGATGAACCCACCCAGTCAACAGGCAGTGTTGTCCTCTCTCTGCTAGGATGTCGACTGTCCATGTAAAACTTCTGCATGGAGGAACACAGAAAAGTCTGTGAGTCTTATGAACAGCCAGCATCCAAAATGGAAAAGATAACAGGAAAAGGCTGAGATAGGCAAGATTGATATCCCTTTCCAAATTCACCCATCAAATTCAATTACTCCCCTTCCTCCCCTGCCCAAACAGAAGAGTTTAAAAGGATGGGGAACATTCAGACGATTTACACTGAGGAAGCTCTCTCCCAATCAATGGGAGCATCAAGAGAGGAAATAAAGCATTGCAGACATCCCACATTGACAATAATAATAATAATTATAAATGGCTCCTCTGTTTCTGGCCCCTAGCACGATACCTCACAAAGAATAGATGCCCAGTAGAAGTTGTAAAGAGACAGTGCCCAAATAAAGCCCTAGGCAATCAAAAAGTTTTCTCTTGAAACATATTTGTCATACCTTTGAGTTATTGCTTCAGATAAGCTGTGATTTAAGGAACCAATAATATCTTTTTGTGTGTGTCAGACTAGAGGTACTCACTAGGATTTTTGATATAACATCACCCTGTGATTGTCATGAATTACTTTTCATGCATGGCCTTTGGTCAAACATCAGATGAGAAGAAGGGGCAGGCTGTCTAAGGTACTGATACTTCCTATTGCCTAAAACTCCTGAACCAGGCAGTATTTAATTGTTCTGTAATCAAACTAGCCACGGGCCTGCGACCGATTTGGGGAGTGGTTAGGGAAAATTGTACCTGACCACTTTGAAAAAATCAATCATGTAAACCACACTGTAGTAGAATTATGCATAAGATAGAGTAGTATGGTTTAGAAGCTATCAAAATTAGAAGGGAGAATAACAAAGCTATTTTTACGACAGGAAAAGCTTTGTAGTTTTTAAACTGGGACCTATTAAAGTGCCTCAATAATAATAACCATTGCCACATTCACTATTATTGAATACTCCCAATTTCGTAGGCAGAATGCTCAGAGTTTTGTAGAACACCTTTGATCTAATCCTCATGTCAAGTATTTTAGCTGCATCTTCTTATTATCCACATTTTCTAAAGAAGGGAAGTGACCCAGCTAGATAGCAACTTGAACTCAGGCTCTCTGTCCCCAGAGACTCCACTGCTCCCTAAGCATCTGACTTCAACTGGAATAGAAAACAAAATTAGGACAACTCCTTCACTTTGTTTTAAAAGTCATTAATTAGCAATCAAACAGCACATTCCCAGGGCACTAGGCTCTGACAGAAATATCCAGGCAGCACAATCATAGAGCTCCGTTCTCCATAGTGCTTAAAATGTAGTAAGCCAGAGCACACACAGATGGTAATGCATGGTGTAAGCAGGAACACTTCAGTACAATATTGACTTAGGAACATAACACATGTTGTGTCCCAGTCTTTTAAGATAAGCCTCACATTCTCGGAGGACTGACTCTATTGAACAGGCTGACCTGGAGAGACTTGTCACTTGAGCGGTGGGGGGTTGGGACTCTGCACCTTGAACAAATTCTTCACCACAGCTTCCTATCTGTCTGGCAAATTTTCAGACAGCACTTTTTCATTCCCAGCTCCACGGAAGCCCATTACAAATGTGTGTTCATAGAAGAAATAGGAGACATATACGTAAGATCTTCTCACATTGACTGAGAGCTTCCTATGGTCCAGACATCCTGGCAAGCTGTTTACTTTTATTTACTTCTCAAAATAGGCCAGTGAGATAACTACTTCCATCATCCCTACTTTATCGATTGGGAGACTGAAGTTGAGGTAAGGTAAGAAAAGGACCTAGGGCTGTTCAGATGGCAGACAATTCTACTTGAGATAGCAGGATTAACATTTATACCCATAATCATTATGCTATGGCTCTGCCCTCTCCTTCCTCTTGCTCCAGTTTCCTAAAGAAGAGGCTCTAGCCCATCTTGGTCAAATGAACTGTTACCATGGGTCAAGGTCATGCTGTATAAGTAGCTGCTGGGAGCCACCTGCTGTTACCATGGCAATATGACAGGGGCAGTTCTCAGAACATGGGAGACCAAATATAATATTTATCCTCTTGAGTAGGCAGGAGCTGATCATTATCAACTCCTTTTATTTCAGTTTTCATTTCACTTCTAAAAGAGTAAAAAATGGAAATGAAAACTTTTTGTTTTTAAGTGAGAGGCAGGGAGGCTGAGACAGACTCCCACATGCACCCCTGACTGGTATCCACCCAGCAAGTTCCCAACAGGCAATGAATGTTCTGCCCATTTGGGGCCACTGCTCTGTTGCTCGGCAACCAAGCTATTTTAGTGTCTGAGGTGAGGTGACAGAGCCATCCTCAATGCTCAGGGCCAACTTGCTCAAACTGTTTGAGCCATGGTTGCAGGAGGGGAAGAGAGAGAGAGAGGAGAGAGAGAGAGGAGAAAGAGAAGGAAAGAGAGAAAAAGGAGGGGTGGAGAAGCAGACGGTCACTTCTCCTGTGTGCCCTGCCCTGGAATTGAACTTGGGACTTCCAAATGCTGGGCCAGCACTCTACTGCTGAGCCAACTGACCAGGGTCGGAAATGAAAAACTTTCCCAGTTAGTTTTGCTCTCTGTGGGTGTGCACATATGTGCATATTTGTGTGACCAATACAATATTTGAAAAGGGAGTATCTTAAATGAACTTGGGAATTTCACTGTCTGCTATCGGCACAGGTAAGTCAAGCTGGCAGTAAACGTTATATTCATGTAAATGTCAGAGTCTATTTCAAGTATTTACATATTTTTGAATCAGTGACTTTGTTACATAGCTTGTCAAAGATTTGTCTGATAATAAATATATTTTTAAGTTTATTCTACATTAACATTTATTTTCAAAAAGATGCTTGGATATTTTTGTACACACTCTTAGATTCATGGAAACTTGTTCAGTGTGGACATCCTTGGAATTTAGATTTATAAGTGTCTGTTTTCTCTACTGTTGACCAGGCTAACATAGTTCAGTTGGACAGGGGACAGAGCTCAGGTGGCTAATTCCTGAGTAATGCAGATATTGTCATTATTACATTGCTGGCTCATACCCTTGCCCTGCTGCCCAGGGAAGAGAATATGCCCAGCTCAGGGTGAATCCATCCACTCTTCCTCCCTGCACTCTGCATCACTTCCTGATGGAACCCACAGGCTCCCTCCCCGTTTCTCTCCTCATGGAAAATACCACTCCATGCCCAACCTACTCTGCCATGAGTTGTTCTCGCTGCATCCAAATTAAACAGCTCTCCCTCTGCTGAAATTTAACAGATGCTTAAACAAATGTTTCTTGGTGAGTAAATTCCTATCTCACGTACCCCAGTGCCTTTCATCTGACACTTCCAGACAGAGAAAAACCTCACCAACAAACAAGGTAACTTCTCTTACCAACAAAGTTAGACTGGCATCATGTTACCCCTTTTATTTTATTTTTTTTTTAATTTAGTGAGAGGAGGGGAGGCAGAGACAGACTCCTACATATGCCCCAACTGGGATCCACCTGGCAAGTCCACTAGGGGGCGATGTTTTGCCTATCTGAGATCCTTGTCCCATTGCAACAGGAGCCATTTTCTTAGCTCCTGAGGTGGAGACCTTGGAGTCATCCTCAGCGCCTGGGGCCAACTCACATCAATTGAACCATGGCTGCAGGAGGGGAGGAGAAGAGAGAGAGAGAGAGAGAGACAGAGAGAGGGAATGAAGTGACAGGCAAGGGGCAGAAGCAGATGGGTTCTTTTTCTGTGTGCCCTGACCAGAAATCGAAACAGAGACATCCACACGCTAGGCCAATGCTCTACCACTGAGCCAACTGGCTAGGCCACACCTTTTACTTTCAATCTGAATTTCACACCAAGTATGGTGCATTATAAACCATTCACTAACAATTGCTAGTTACTAGGTCAGGAAAGGTTCTGCAATACCAAACGTGTGCCAGGAGGGTGAACCTTCATTCAGTCTCTACCCAATCTTGCTTACAGTCTAAGAGACAGATAGTTAAGTTCACACACAAAATGCCTAGACACATTTTTTTGCAAGGACAAAAGCAGTCATATGTAAGATTAAGAATACAAGAAGATTCTGATGCATCAGGGTTTAGGGCAGTGGTAGTCAACCTGATCTTTACCGCCCACTAGTGGGCATTCCAGCTTTCATGGTGGGTGGTAGCGGAGCAACCAAAGTGTAAATAAAAAGATAGATTTAACTATAGTAAGTTGTTTTATAAAGATTTATTCTTCCAAACTTAGCGAAAATCAGACATAAAGTACTTGGTAAGTAATTATTAGTATATGCTTTAACTTGCTATAACTCTGCTTTATAAATTTTATAAAGTAAAGCTACTTCCCTACTTTATAAATCACCATTACTGTGGAACAGGTGGGCGGTTAGAAAATTTTACTACTAACAGAGATACAAAAGTGGGCAGTAGGTATGAAAAGGTTGACTACCCCTGGTTTAGGGGATTAGGAAAATGTAGCATGATGTTTTCAAGTTAGTCTTCCTTCTAGTTTGGAGCATGCTAAGATTAATGGAGAATTCAGTAATCTTTATTTGGAACCACTGAGTTTCAAATTTAGTGTCAGGCCCTGGCCGGTTGGCTCAGCGGTAGAGCGTCGGCCTAGCGTGTGGAGGACCCGGGTTCGATTCCCGGCCAGGGCACACAGGAGAAGCGCCCATTTGCTTCTCCACCCCTCCGCCGCACTTTCCTCTCTGTCTCTCTCTTCCCCTCCCGCAGCCAAGGCTCCATTGGAGCAAAGATGGCCCGGGCGCTGGGGATGGCTCTGTGGCCTCTGCTCCAGGCGCTAGAGTGGCTCTGGCCGCAATATGGCGACGCCCAGGATGGGCAGAGCATCGCCCCCTGGTGGGCAGAGCGTCGCCCCATGGTGGGCGTGCCGGGTGGATCCCGGTCGGGCGCATGCGGGAGTCTGTCTGACTGTCTCTCCCCGTTTCCAGCTTCAGAAAAATGAAAAAAAAAAAAAAATTTAGTGTCAGTGTAGCAAATCCTGCAAGGAAGATGGATAGTATCCCTTTCAGATTGAGGAGCTGGTAAGTCACATTGCTCGTTTTCAGATTTGCAGATGGTTGTCTCTGGGTATTGCCATAAGGAGTGCTGTCTTTATACAAATAAACAGAGTCCCTGGCTGTGACTGATGATGAACTTCACACAACTGCCATGCGGCCTGGACACACATACACTCAGACACGCTCACACGCACCCGCATACTCTACATTCTTTGTTTTTGGAAAAGACACAAATTATCAGTGAAACAGATTTATTATTGTCAGATTCATCTTCATTGTGTAGAGTTCAAAGTCTACATACATGATCTATGATTAAACAAATGTTTAATTTAGATTAAAAAAAAAAAAAAAGATGTGATTGCCACGCCCACATTGGAACCATGGATGATTGGGATTGGATGTGAGTTCCCGGAAACCATGAAAGGTTCCCTTATACACTATTCTTTATCTTCATAATTGGAATTACCTCATTAAAAAGTGGTGTTCTTCTATGTGATAACGTCTAACAGGGTTTTGTTTTTATTTGTGAGATAGTCTTTCTCTTCAAGTGCTGATACAGTGGAGGGAGGGAGGGAGGAGTGGGAGGTGACTTTCCTTTCAATTATCTGATCACCCGCAGAAGTTTTCAGACCAAGAAATATTTCAGGAATTTAAGATAGTTTTAAAAAAATCATTATGCCAACCAATGGTTCACCTGACCTCAACAGGCCACCACAAGTTTACTTCTAGAAACATCACCTAGCTCATATTTTGCTACTAAAGTTGCAAAAATTATGTATTGTCTGTTTCAGTTATTTGCAGTACAGTAAACTCTTTGCCATTTCCCACAATTACCTAGGAATATACTATAGATGTATTTTTCCGTCAAAGCTGGAAGGACGAAAGGTTAAAATTTAAAGGACCCATGACTGTTCTTCGGTTAAATAACCTAATGGCAAGTAAGATCTGGACTCCAGACACCTTTTTTCACAATGGAAAGAAGTCAGTAGCACACAATATGACCATGCCCAACAAACTCCTGAGGATCACGGAGGATGGTACCTTGCTCTACACCATGAGGTAAGGAGGACTGCTTCTGTTTTGACTCTTTCTGCCTCTATTTCTTTGCCATCGGTAGGCGCTCATCAAACTGATGGGCCATGGTAGGGCATCTGGTATCCTATCCCTATTTAATTGCTCTACTATGGAAAATAAGCTAGCTAAAATATTATACAATTATTAAGTGTTGAATATATAGAATGATTACATAAAATGAAAAAAGAATTTGCAATGTATAATAAATAATTCAATAGATTTCTTCTACACGCTCCAATGCAATAGGAGAAACTTACTTTCCCTGCAACTAATAACCTCTTAGATTCCTGCATCCCAGTAAGGTCTAGATTAAATTTCTAAAGATGTATATCTAGAAATGTTTATAATTCAAAAGGGGAAAAAGCACAAAGGAAAGTTCAAAAATCTTAAAAAGAGAGAGAGAGATTCATGGGGAAGTGTACATTTTGAAGAGGTATGTGAATTCACAATGATATCATTAGTGAGCTTGAGAACAGAGATATTTTAAATTTTGTTTAAAATGAAGACTATTCATGCTTCATAAACATATTCTGCAATTTGAGGTTACAGGGAAGCCTAGCACCTAGATACTAATCATTTCTTTATGGCTGAATGAAGGAAACATGACTCATAAAATTTTGAATATATTTAAAGAAAATAGATATTTAAAAATATTTGTAATTTATGAGAAATTCAGAATCATTCAGGACTCATTCTTTTTCTTTTTCTTTTTCTTTTTTTTGTATTTTTCTGAAGTTGGAAACGGGGAGGCAGTCAGACAGACTCCTGCATGCTCCCGACCGAGATCCACCTGGCATGCCCACCAGGGGGCGATGCTCTGCCCATCTGGGGCATTGCTCTGTTGCAACCAGAGCCATTCTAGTGCCTGAGGCAGAGGCCACAGAGCCATCCTCAGCACTCGGGCCAAGTTTGCTCCAATGGAGCCTCGGCTGCGGGAAGGGAAGAGAGAGACAGAGAGGAAGGAGAGGGGGAGGGGTGGAGAAGCAGATGGGTGCTTCTCCTGTGTGCCCTGGCAGGGAATCAAACCCAGGACTCCTGAATGCCAGGCCAACGCTCTACCACTGAGCCAACCAGCCAGGGCCTGGACTCATTCTTAAGGGAAGCAGTTACTTCATACCCAGTTGATTTGTTAAAATGTTGTTTTTGTAGCTCTGGTCAACACTTAGTAATTCAGACCATCTAATTATTCCTTTGGTATGAAAATGTAATAAGGCAATATTCTACACTTGGTAGATTCTGCTTGGCATGGGAATAGAGTAATATTCTGTCTTTGGAGAAAGCTGCCAGAATTTCTACCATTGTACACATAAGTATTCAAATGAAAAATACAGTAAATGCTTCAAGAACTATGTTAGATGACTCAAACTAGAAAAATTGTAATAGGAGTTAAATTAAAAAGACAAATTCAGAAAGGAGAGAAAATAGAGGACCAGCAGACAGGTGTGTTGACACCATTCCAGATTATCCATGTTGGATCTATTGGTATGAGAAATTTGAAATATTCTACCTCGTAAAATACCCTACACATGTTTTTGACCCTAAATCTGGTCTTTATCCCTCCCAACTGCCAATTTTCTGGGTAGGGGTTTGGATATACTGAAAAATTTACCAAGTAATGGTTTCTAATGTATGCAATATTTTCCATCAAAAACTAGCCTGTATTTACCATCTCCTAAATTTCTCACCACTTTGGCTAATGCACTAACACATTCCTTAACAGTTTGACTTATGAACACAAGTTAAATAATTCATTTACACATTTCATATTGCTTTTATCAGTATTGTAATCATTTAATGATTTCACTGGCTATAAAGCCATCCTACTACATTTCCTGAGTTAGTTTATAATATAAGTAAATAGATGATCTAAAGAAAGATAATTACTTATGAAAGATCATGTGAGTAATTAGAGCATATACCTTTTATAATTCCACCAACAGAGATTAAATATATTTCAGTGAATTCCTCTCTTAAATACTCTGTTTAAAATGTAGATAGGCCCTGGCTGTTTGGCTCAGTGGTAGAGTGTTGGCCTGGTATGCAGGAGTCCCGGTTTTGATTCCCGGCCAGGGCACACAGGAGAAGCACCCTTCTGCTTCTCCACCCTTCCTCCTCTCCTTTCTCTCAATCTCTCTCTTCCCCTCCTGCAGCCAAGGCTCCATGGGAGCAAAGTTGGCCTGGGTGCTGAGGATGGCTCCCTGTCCTCTGCCTCGGGTGCTAGAATGGCTCAGGTTGCAGCCGAGCAACACCCCAGAGGGGCCAAGCATCACGCCCTGATGGGCATGCTGGGTGGATCCTGGTCAGGCACATGCGGAGTCTGTCTTCTACCATGCCCCCTTCTCACTTTGGAAAAATGCAAACAAACAAAACAAAAACCCCCCAAAATGTAGATAGAATTCACATTCCAGAAGATAAGGACTAGAGGGAAGCACAGCAGAGACCTGGCTTCAATTAGACAGTGGATTTGTAAATAAAACTAAATAGTTGGGACATAGTGAGATAGATCATCTAGACACCCTCAAGAATACTTGCGTTCATTTCAGTTACACAAGGGCTGAGGACACAGTTCCTGCTTCACCTATTCTTTGTTTTATGCATTTGGTGCTATTTTATGGAAGGAGGCAGGGAGATCTGAACTTAGGAAAGGAGAATTTTCTTGCTATCCATATCTTCTACTGAACCAAGGATGAATTAATATTTTTGCAAGTGTTTGTTTGCTTACATCCCCTTCCCTCTTCACAGGATTTGCTGTAGCTGGGTGGATTAGTTGATGACCCTTGATTTTGAAAACAAGAACAATGCTTGCCCATCATACAGAATCAGGTGTCACCTACCTTCTCAGAACAAACTAACAAAAAATGGATAGAATTCAGTCCTTGTTGTGAATAATAATTTTTTGATCATTTGATTACTAACAGCTTGATGTAGTGCTATATAGTTAGTGCCTGTCTCTCCTGCTTTGTTAATATATTTTCTATAATTAATAATATCCCAATCATGTGTATTAGGAAGTATCTCTTCTTTGTGTCTTGTATTTTTCTTACATGGTAAGGCTGACAGTGAGAGCTGAGTGTCCAATGCATTTGGAGGACTTCCCTATGGATGCCCATGCCTGCCCACTAAAATTTGGAAGCTGTGAGTACATTTATTTTAACTTGCAAAAATTTTTTTATCGGAAGTCTAAATCTTTAAGCAAGAGATCTCCAATTGATTATGTCTTTTAGACAGATAAACAGCATCAAGAAAATTTGTTTACATTGTGATTTCTGCAAGTGCTTTCTATTCGTAATAATCTTTGACTTCACGTTTTAAGTTATTTGAGGAAGGGGTTCTTTCCTCTCTCCTGGACTAGAAAGAATGGATTTAACTATTTAGATAAAACACTCTATTTTAGTTGAAGTTGTATTCATAGAAAAATATAGAGGATGGATACTTACACCTCAGAGATCACAGTATCTCTCCAATGAATTGAAATGATTATGTTTATTTTCTATTGTTATTAACATTTGTTTGACCTTAAGAATAATTCAACTTGTTTATTGGTTGGAAATATTGGCAGTTGAAAAAATTCAATAATTAGCTGTTTCTTAATAATGAAGCTTACACCTAAAAGATGTATCCAGGAAAGAATTTACCCTTATCAAAGCCTTAGTAACATTATAGATCCACTTCCATATTGTATAGAATTCATATAGATATTAATGGTTTTGATGGCATCTTAGATAAATCGCTTTCACAATAACTGTCTGCATTTCTGCTACTAAATATGCAGGCACACATCAGAGGAGCTAAGAGAACAGTAGCCAGCAGAATCAGGTTCTTTGCTCTTCCTCCCCATCTCTGCTTTCAACTAATGTGTGTGATCAAGTGCATGGACATAAGGTATTCCTGGTGTCCTGCAGGGGAGTTACGTTCAAGGACTGAGTCAACTCCTGGACTGCCTAGCCAGCTTTCTGTTCTCTCCAGACAGGCAGTCTAGGCAACTATTTTGGTGAAGGTACATGACTCATAGAGAAAACAGTGGGAGTGTAGGGAGACGGCAAGCACAGAAAAGGGCAGAGGGTCTTCGGGCTCCCAGCAGCACTCGTCACAGAGAGACACATTGCTTTATTTATAAATCTCGTTCTAGACTGAAACCCAATGCTATGCTACATCAAAAGCTGTCAGCTAAATAGATCTTCGGTGACAAATCTCTTCTCCCCATTCTTTCCCCATTTTAATGAATGTTCTATATCATGAACCCTTATGTTTTCTCTTGATTATCAGTTTCATTTTTAACGACGATATTATGTATTATGTGTTAGGTGTATGCCAGGTGGTACAGTAAGTGTTTGCAAATGTAACAGCTTACCTGATCCACAAATTAGCCCAATAGGTAGGAAGATAATACATTATAGTTTGCCTGGGACAGCACTGACTTATGCCTAATTCCCTGGTATAACAATTGATAGCATCCCCTTTTTATTCAAAAATGTATGGTTCTGGATTATGAATTAACTGTTTAGGATATTATTCAAGAATGCTTTCAAGCAGTGGGTAGAGCTGACAAAAATTAGGTTTATATTTTTATATAAGATACACGAAGGAAAGCAATTGTTGGTTGATTGCTGATTAGTTTTGCATTTAACAAGGATGATGTCTTAAGATGTCCTTGGGGAGTCTTTCTGATCACAAAATGACTGCTACAATTCCAGCCATTGCATCTGCTTTCACGATAACAAGGAACAGTGAGCATAGAAGAAAGTAGCAGTGCCTGCATCAAGAAGATAAAATCCTTCCCTAAAACCCTAACAGACATCTCACATCTCATTATCAGAGCTGTGTCACATGTCCAATGCTAACTGCAAAGGAGGCTGGAAAGAAATATTTTTAACTAGGCACACTGTCATCCTAGAGAAAACTAAATGTACTTGAGGGAGGAGGAAATGGATAGCGAATAGAAAAAAAATAGTCTCTCGTGTAAGAAAACTGAAGTTAAAGAAAAATAAGTACGCTGTTTCTCACCTCAGGGCCTTTGCAGGCGCTCTTTTCTCTGAGCCTGGGTCTCTCTCCCCATGGGTCTTAGCATGGCTGCCCGCTTTTTTTTTTTCTATCTCTCCACCATCTCAGCATAAATATCACCTCCCAGAGCCCTCCCTGATGACTGTATCAAATTTTGCATCAGTCTTCTTGACCACAATACAAACTTATTTTATGCGACAGATCACTGAAATAATCATAAGTTTTAGTCAACATCTTTCTGTAAACTCCACAGAAGTAGGATTCTATTTGGTTCAGCATTTCCTAGCTCAGAGCCTAATACAGTGTCGGCACTCAGTAATTGTTTGCTGAGTGGATCAAGATTCTAATAATCAAGTTTTAAACTCCCCTTCAGGGTTTAAGTGTCAAAAAACAGGGCTTCAAAAGAGAGGGTTTCAGACCTGTGGGGAATGAAACAGACGAGACTTGACATTGACGAGCAGGTTCAGACTGCGCATGCGCGGTGGGCCAGAGCACCAGGACCAGCGAGCATTGCTTGGCCTGGGCACGAGCAGCAGCAGCGGTGGAGCAGGTACTGCAGTTATTTACCTGATCTGGTCTCAGCAGCGCCTTCCGGAGATGCAGAAACAGGCTCAAAGTGCTCTGACCTGATTTGGGAAACAAATACCTTGCCAACATATCAGAGAAGAGAATAAGTAGGATTTGGCAATAACGAAGGAGAGCCCTGTGTAATCAGTGTTTATGAAGCACCTGAAGAAATTCCATCCACGTGTTGAGAAGAACCACACTTGGAAAGGCAGATGTTTTGTCACCACTCTCCATTAGAGTCTGGTTGCCATGCTAAATTACACTTCCTATCTGCTAGGGGCAAAGCCCTCTTCAGAAGGCCAGACAACCAAAGTCCGTGCGCATGAGGCAGCTGACCTCTTCTCACTGCTCTTTGAGAAAGATGAAAAATAAGGCTTTTGATACTAAAAGAACAGGTTCAGATTCCATCCTGACAATGAGATCTGGACAAGTGCTAGGTCCACTAAGGATGTGAGAAATAATTGTATCCTGACTGACTGTCACGCGCAGTGCCTTGCAAACAAGGAACAAGGAATAGTAGAGATTTAAATGAATTCTGAGCAAATAACTTCAGAGATTATTTAGTGCACCTGTCTCATACAAATTAATTAATTAATATGTTAAAGGTTAGTGCAGTAAAAAAAAGTCAAGAAAGACAACCACAATTCAAAAAGAAAAGGCAATGGAAATATATAAATTCTAAAATTATCCACTGTCCCTCTTCCATGTTTCACAAAAGAAGCAGTAACTACTGAATTAATTCCAAATATAGCCTCTCAAACTTCTGGGGGAAAAAATTGTTTAAAAAGACAGGTGATTGTAAGTTGGCCCAGGAATAAAGCTGGAGCAGGCAGGATACCCACAGGAAATCGTGGGAATACTGATCATATTTTTCTGCATCACACACTCTAGACACAAGGGGTCACTTTAAGGAGCTTAGGTTCATAGAATGAGGGGCAGGTGACTCACGGCTTTTCTAGGCAGCTTCAAGTCTGTGTCCAAATGCCACCGTTATTTGACATCTCATCATATTTCACTTTGGACAAATACAAATTTGGACAAAATACCCAAGCCTGGTTGCCTTAGAATAGGGGTTGGGTCAAGCAGAGATGCCTTATGGCTTCTATGGGCCTTAGGCACATTGGCCTTTGTGGACCATTCCTGCATATAAATAAATGAATAAGTAAGTAAGTAAGTAAATAAATAAATATTACAATTTTATTTTAAATTTTATTTATATTTTAGTCAATTTTTATTCTGATTTTAAAAGAATATAAAGCATTTTGTAGCCACCTAAAATTACGGTGGGCCTGGGCACTGTGCTATGGCGCCTAAGGCAGAGGTTGGCTAAGGGACAACTCCCACTGTAAAACCTACTTTTGCTATCATGTCCTCCTCTTACAATCCCTTGAACCGCTTTGCTTTCCCTAAATGTGATCATCTTTCCATTTTAATATCACTCTGCATCTAAACAGAGTAGAACATGTGCCCTCATTCCAACCCACAGGAAGTGGGTGTTCTGTGACAAGAAATCAGCAAGACTATGTATGGACTGCCTTCTCTTTCCCTCTCACTTGATACACTCCTCCCCCCAACCCTCCTGGATTAGCAGTCGGCATTATGCCCTAACTTCTTCTGTAGGAGGATGGCTAGGTTAACAAGTGGCATACATGAAAACGACTGAGAAGTATGAAGAACTATATGGTATATAATTCATTATCATTGTCATGATAGTAAGTATCTCAAAGAAGGGTTATTCATTTAAAAGAAAGTAAAATCAGACTTTCTGTAAGAAGAGATGCCCATTAACGTTTCCAGAGTGACTTTCCACATTTACCATGGCCTTCACCTAGTTTGACCTAATCTGGACCCAGGCTGCTTCCTCTAACCTCATTTAATCTCTCATGCAATCACTCAAGCCACATTGACTCCTATCCATCTCAAACGTGGCAAGCTTTCACCTGCCCTGGAGGAGGAAACTTGTCAGTTCACCTATCCAGAGAACTCCTCCCCAAGATTTAGTTGGCTCATTCTCTCATGCATTTATATCAATCACTTCTTTAGTGACCCTCTTCTCAGTCCCTTGCATAAAACAGGCCCCACCCCCTTCATTTCCTACCCTCACCTGTTGTGTATGGCTCTATTGAATTTAACACTATTTGAAATTATATATTGATTAGCCTCTCTGATGTTGTCCCCACCACTGCAATGCACATTCCCTAAAATCAGGGAAGCTAGTTGATGTTCACTACTATTTCCTCTCAGAGGTACTTTGTCTTTTGCAGATGCTTAATAATCATTTGTTATCAGAGTGAACAGATAACTGAATGGATGAGGAAAATGTATGCTAGTGTTCCTAAACTAAGGGGACATGGGCTCTGTTTCCCAGCCTGCCCCTGGAACCAGGAGCTAGTAACTATGAAGCTGACAAAACACATCAACTAATGAAGAGAAGCAAAGTAGCAGGACACATGGGCCGTTTTCCATTCTTTCCTTTTAGATGCTTATACGAGAGCGGAAGTAGTTTATGAGTGGACCAGGGAGCCCGCACGCTCAGTGGTGGTCGCAGAAGATGGGTCACGCCTCAACCAGTATGATCTTCTTGGACAGACAGTAGATTCTGGAATTGTCCAGTCTAGCACAGGTAAGTGCCATTTGGAAACTCCAGATATGGAGGATGGAGTACAAAGAATTTTTGTGAGAATGTGGCAATTCAGTCAGTCCTTCAAAAGCACAAGAAGAGAGAGAAAGAGAGAAACTTGCACTAAACTGGGGAACAATTGAACCAAAAACTAGTGTAATCTCTATAGACCCTTGACCTTGGACTTGCAATGTAATCCTGCATTTCTTTGTCTGCCAAATAAATAACCAGTTCTATGTGGTCAGCAGAGCACAGTATTTAGGTATGTGAACTCTTGAGGAAGAATGTCTAGGTTAAATCCTTACTCCTTGACCTTGTCAGTTGTTTGTGGTCACTTCACAAGGTTGTTGAGAGGAAAAAATTATATTCATGAAAAATACTTATCAAAGTTCCTGGCTTATAAAAAGCTCTTAATAAATGCTAGCTATCAATATCACCTAGGCTACATTTATTGCCATGATTCTTGGTGAATTAGTGGCAAATGATCATTATACACAGGATACCATAAAACCAATTCCTTCCACTAATCCATTTGTATCTCTAGCCAAGGATCTTCCTGGGCTAACTCCTACAGAAACGTAATACCATTACTGATTACTCCATTTGGGAATTAAAAGTAGGTGGTATGCTATCCTTCTTAGAGTTATAACAATTTTACCAATGAAATACTCAAAGCTAGATCAAATTATATTAAGCAGCTGAATCCAAAATTTTAAACTGTTGATGTCATTTCAAGAAATGAGAGTTTAATTATGCAAGTATCCATTTTGTGACTAAGTCAATATGTGATCATAAGGCCCGATAATTATAAATAATATTTTGGGTTTGAACAATTAGGAAAACTTACCCCCTCTCCAATCCCAACATTTTAAAACTATGTTCAATTTCTAAGAACTTAGCAAGACCCAAAAATTACTTTTATGCTGTTTTTAAAATTTTAAATTAGTTTATTCACATTGATTTGTAATTTCCAAGGGATGACAATTTAGTAATAAATAAGGGCAGGAGAGGTTTTTTTTTTCCTCCCTCAGAAATCTATCTTTCTAAGATTTCAGACTTTATATTGGGACCCTGATCATTCTAACTTGTTTAAGTAATAGGGCAATATCTCTTACTGTGCTTATTGGATAATCCCTGCTTAATAGGATCTGTCTTCTGCTTAAAGTATACATGGCTATCCTTGGAGCTGATGTATTTGTTTCTTGTTTTGAAAAATGGAGAAGATTGTTTCTTAGCTCTGCAAGCATTGGTAATATACATAGAAGTAACTAAAAAAAATTTTAAGTGTTAATAAAATTTTTTAAAAATGCATTTAGCAGAGTGAAAAGGTCTTAGGCTTTGCAGTGAGTAAGATGTGAACTCAATTCTTGGTCCTGTCCCTTAGAAGAAGCCTCGTGACTTTGTGAAAGCCACTTATCCGATTAGAAGCTCTGATCTCTTATAAGAATGGGGATTCTGGATCTTTGCATTAAGGGTGAGATAATATAAACCATTGATCACAGTGTTAGATAATTAATGCTCAACATAGTATGTAGTACTCACTGCCATAGTCCTGAAAATATCACAGAATATGGAAAAACACTGAAAACCTTTCTCCCCACGAGTTATGTTGGAAAAAGATGTTAAAATAAGCAGTGTTGACCTTTTACAAATAAAATGCCATCCTAAGCTGGAAACTGTGGCAGGCACTAGGGAGCCAGTGATAAACAAGGCATCGGTCTTGCTCTCATGAAATCTACGGGAAGACAAACACATAAACTATGATTCTCAAAATGGGTGGTAAGTGCTGAGCTTAACATCTGTGAGAGCAGGGGACCCATCTGGTGTTCGTATCCCTATCATTTACTCCGGTTGCTGAAACAGAGGAGGCATTCAATAAAAATAAATAAATAAATGAACCTAGCCTAGGATAATCAAAGAAAGATTGCTATTGTGAATCTGTATTTGTTGGAAGCCGTATAATCACTGTTCTATCACAGGGCATTCAGAATACTAGACATAGAACTTTTCCTCCAGAAGTTCCCACCTATTATCATTAGAATGGATGTTGGAAGATATCAGGGAAACCAATTCAAGTGCAGTTGAATGCATGCAATAGGAGTATATACAAGCCACAATATCTGAGGCTCAATCCAAAACTTGGATCTTTTAAAATTCAACAAAAATACATTAGTGCCATAATCCCTTCCTTGGAGTCTGCCTTCAAATTTTGGGTAGAAAAATGAGTTGGAGACTTAACTTGAAATGTGCTTATTCACCCGTGGAGCAAACCCTTTAGAGGCACAGAGTCCACTTTCCTGTCCAATATAATATTCTGTCGTTTCTTCATTTATTGACTTATTTCTTCACTTATTTGCTTATTTACTGTGCTTCAGCCCTGGAAAAGGACACATAACTCCTGTTCTCAAGAAGCTCATGGTTGAGTGATGTAGGCATTATTGTCATCCCCATTTTATAGATGGGACACAATTTAAGGCCCAGAGAGGCTGAATAATTTTTCCAAGGTCACACAGCAAGTGGCAGAAGATTTGGATCTGGGTAGTTCAGCCACAGATATGTGCTCTCACCACATGACACACTGGCAACAGGCCAGACAGACGTGTGTGGAAATGCAACAGTGTGATGGGGCACAGAGTCTAGGAGTGTGGACTCTCAAGTTATACTGCAAGGGTTTAAATGCGGTTTTTACCCCTTATTAACTGTGTGGCCTTTGGCAAGACATTCCTCTGTTTCTCTTTTCTCCTGTACTATTTGGAGATAACAGAGAATGTGCTTCATGGGCTACTGTGAAATTGTAATGAAAATATGCATGCAAACTGGTGAGCAGAGTGTCCAACCTGAAAAAAATATACAGTCAATATTAGATATTACGAATCGTGATGGAGTTAGTACAAGTTAGTACTTCATGATGATATCATGAAGTACAGGTCATTTCTGCTTGGTGTATCAGGAAGGCAGTTTGGAATAGATGCCAGGCATTACCACATTGTGCTTCCTAAGTCCTTGTTTAAGGAGAGTTCCATGTGAAAATTATAAAAGAGATTACAGAACCTGAAAACACGACTTATACAGAGAAATAAAATAATTAAATTGCCAATTGGCATAAGAATGAAATTATGGCCAAAAAAGCCATAATTCTGTTTTCTGAACAGAAATATCTTTTCTTTGTCATTGATTATTATTTATCCCCCACTTTTTTTTTTTTTTTGTATTTTTCCAAAATTAGAAGCAGGGAGGCAGTCAGAAAGACTTCTGCATGCGCCCAACCAGGATCCACCCGGCATGCCCATCAGGGGGGGATGCTCTGCCCATCTGTGGCACCACTCTGCTGTGGCCAGGTCCATTCTAGTGCCTGATGTGGAGGCCATGGAGCCATCCTTAGCGCCCAGGCCAACTTTGATCCAATGGAGCCTTGGCTGCAGGAGGGGAAGAGAAAGATAGAGAGGAAGGAGAGGGGGAAGGGTGGAGAAGCAAACAGGTGCTTCTCCTGTGTGCCCTGGCTGGGACTCGAACCCAAGACCTCCACACACCAGGCTGATGCTCTACTACTGAGCCAACCAGCCAGGGAGGTGTTTATCCTTAGAACAGATGCCCAAGAGAAATTGTGAGGCTCTCTTCCTAAAGACAGCTTCCTCTGGATGAGTTGATTTAAGGATGACCTTACACAGTCAAAATCAATGAGGAAATGAACTGTCTTCACTGACCAGGAAGCAACAGGGGTCATGAGCATTCATCATGGCATCCTCAGGGCTCCCACTCAGCCAGTCTAGTACATAATATCTAGAGCACGGGTAGTCAACCTTTTTATACCTACCCCCCACTTTTGTATCTCTGTTAGTAGTAAAATTTTCTAACCGCCCACCAGTTCCACAGTAATGGTGATTTATACAGTGGGGAAGTAACTTTACTTTATAAAATTTATAAAGCAGAGTTACAGAAAGTTAAAGCATATAATAATAATTACTTACCAAGTACTTTACATTGGATTTTCACTAAGTTTAGCAGAATAAATCTTTATAAAACAACTTACTATAGTTAAATCTATCTTTTTATTTATACTTTGGTTGCTCCGCTACCACCCACCATGAAAACTGGAATGCCCATTAGTGGGTGGTAGGGACCAGGTTGACTACCACTGATCTAGAGAAATAACTATATACATAAAATGTAAAAACTAAGGGCTGGGGAGAGGAGAGTTCCACAGTTATCTCGTCAACCTATTCATATTTCAGATGAGGAGACAGGTCCAGAAAAATGCTAAGTAGTCGAAAACTGTACCCACTCTTTCCTAATTTTAATTTCAGTACTCTTTGGTACAGATATTAAGATACCAACCCTTCTGTCAATGATAATTTTTGATACATCATTTCTCTTAAAAAAAAAAGTTTTCATTTGCACAAAACACTAACTTTAGAATACTTGGAAGAAAAGGAATAGCTGTATGTGGAATCCATACTCCTGACAACAGGTGAATGGTTGAGCTCTTGAGCTGGAAAGAATGCATTTCTAATCTTCCTATCTTTACATTAAATATGTGTTTAAAAAGTACTTTTACTTATTTTAATTTATTCACACAGCATCTTAGAAATAATAGAGTAAAACACTATCATTTGAACTGAACAAATGAGAAAAATCAAGTCAAAAGAGGTTAAGCAAGATATTTGCCCTTCAAATAACTGACATCAGAGAAAGCAAAAATGGAAGCCAGGCTCAAATACCTGATTCTTCTGCACAAAATGAAATACCTGCTTCTTTTCTTCTACTCCCCTTGACTTTGTATTGTAATGTAACCGAAATATTGTCACATCTAACTTACAAGCTTCCCTGAGGGTTACAAGATGTGCAAGGATATTTGAATTACAATTCTTTTAGACTGTTGAATTAGAGGAAAAGAATTTGACATGCTTAGTGCATAAGCACTTGATGTCTAGACATTCTTTTAATCCGTTTTAGGAGACCAATTTTTTTTATTATGTTTTTCTTTCATTTTTAAATTATTAGAACATGATTTTGCTGTTGCTGTCTTTCTCTTTTCCTATTCCAATCTGTGCAGCCAAAACACAGAGTATGTTTAATTTAGGAAGGTGATTGTAAAAGATTGGAAATCCTCCTATTGCTTCTCTATTTTATTTTTTTAGTGAGGATGGGGTTTATATAACAAATATAATGTCAAATAATTGCTCTTTAGATGACCAAAATCATATTCATTGAAGAATCTTCCCAAAATGTCATGCTGTGAACACCAACAAATGATAATGGAATATATGTAGACATCCATCTTTCTGACATTATATGAAAAATGGGATTTTTATTTTCTTTGAGTTAATGACATTTTGCCGGAATGAAAATTTAGGAATAACATACACTCCTAGGAAGGTGAAATGTAACATGACTATGTCTACACAAGGCTACATTTCAGCAGTCCTGGGAAAATTAATTTTTTGCATTTTTTCTCAAATTTCACTCATTTCTTTGAGATGATCTTGTAGACATCACCCAAAGTATCTACAGAAAATGAAGAGAAATCACAGTTAACCTTTGAACAACCCAAGTGTTAGGGGCATCGATCCTGTGCTCAGTTAAAAACCTTCATGTATCTTTTGACTGCTCAAAAACATAACTACTAATAGCATACTGTAGACCAGAAGCCTTACTGGTAACATAAACAGTCAATGAACACATATTTTGTATGTTATATAATATATATATATATATAATATATATATATAATGAACACATATTTTGTATGTTATATAATAATATATATATTATATATATATAGTATACTATATTTCTACAATCAAGTAAGCTGGAGAAAAGAAAATGTCATAAAGGGAATCTTATGGAAGAGAAAATACATTTACAGTATTTATTGAAAAATATCCACATATAAGTGGACCTGCTCAGTTCAGACCTGTTTTTTTTTTTGTTTGTTTGTTTGTTTTTTGTATTTTTCTGAAGCTGGAAACGGGGAGAGACAGTCAGACAGACTCCTGCATACGCCCGACCGGGATCCACCCGGCACGCCCACCAGGGGCGATGCTCTGCCCACCAGGGGGCGATGCTCTGCCCCTCCGGGGGTTCGCTCTGCTGCCACCAGAGCCACTCCAGCGCCTGGGGCAGAGGCTAAGGAGCCATCCCCAGCATCCGGGCCATCTTTGCTCCA
The DNA here is from genome assembly GCF_036850995.1 of Saccopteryx leptura. Classification (NCBI taxonomy): domain Eukaryota; kingdom Metazoa; phylum Chordata; class Mammalia; order Chiroptera; family Emballonuridae; genus Saccopteryx; species Saccopteryx leptura. The sequence continues at coordinate 180,985,411 of NC_089508.1, forward strand.
ATGGAGCCTTGGCTGCGGGAGGGGAAGAGAGAGACAGAGAGGAAGGAGGGGGTAGGGGTGGAGAAGCAGATGGGCGCTTCTCCTATGTGCCCTGGCTGGGAATCAAACCCGGGTCCCCCGCACGCCAGGCCGACGCTCTACCGCTGAGCCAACCGGCCAGGGCCCAGACCTGTTTTATTCAAGGGCCGACTATAGTTAACATTTGCTTTACCTTCTAAAGAGAGATGCTACGGATGTCAACTTGAGCGAATGCCCTAAACCTCAGTGCATGCCTCTGCCCCACAGGCAGGCATGAAACACAGAATTTGTGTAAGGCCATGCTATATCCCAAGACCTGCCCATACTCTCCATTAGCTTGCAGATTGGTGAGAATATAAGCATATAAATAGATAAAGTTAAAGGTGTGAGATGTTATTCTAAATAATTATTATAAATATAAAAAGGAGCTATAAATAAATGTGCACATCCTTAGTTTTGATCAGCAAAGGGTAGATGTCATCCTTAATAACAATAATGAAAGCTTGCATGAATGTACGGATGATTTCCTCCTGTGGAGAGTGAGTGCATTTCTTCTCTCAATACTTCTACCAGTTCCAACTGGAGAGAAGAGAGAAAAAAATGGACAAAGAAACCAAATTTTATTTTGAAACTCTTTCTTTTTTTCTTTCTATTTCTTGTGTAAAATTCTTTTTATAGGATGATCTTAACACTAGCCCTATTTCTTTATTCTCCCCACAATATCCTTCTCACTGTTTTATAGACAAGGGAACTGAGGCTTAGAGAGTTTAAATGAGATGCCTAAGGCTACACAGTAAGAAAAGTTTTTGGAACCAAAGCTACAGTACATTTCCTCTTTTCCATTATGGACTGAGACCCCATAGATGAATGAAACGGTCACCAATAGAGGAGGCCAAGTAGATGGCTTGGGGATGTGGGAATGTGGGGCAGGCCTGAGACATGACACTGAAATGCAGAGAGTTAGAATGTGGGGAGTCCTGAATACAGGCTAGGGAGTTTGCTTGTTAGTATCTCCCACTGGAGACACTGTTGGCTGTCACATTAGGGAGCATGTTTGCTGATGGACACTACCCAGGTATGTGGCTAAAATCCTACTATATATAGAACAACCCTCATAAAAAAATAACTGCCTGGTGTGCAATGTCAACAGTGCTGAGGTTGGGAATCCTGATGCAGATAATGGGGATCCTTTAAGATGTTTTAAGGCACTTACGTATGCTTTGAAAAGATCACTATGACATCAAAAAAATGGACTTGTGATGGGCCTGGCGACAAATGTGCCAGTTAATAGATTGTTAGGAGAGTCTACAAAGGAGATGAGCACAGTGACCACAAGATGAGAGACAGACTGGGAGAGGCCCCAGTGCAGTGAGAGCTGTGTGACCGCTTGCTTCTTTGCTCTCTCTCTGCAATGTCCAACTTCCCGTTCAAGGATTCGTTCTAGGTCTCCAGCCTGAAGTGAATAGACATACGACAGTGTCATGAATTAAGAGAAGGGCACAAAGTGGAGAAGCAGCGCCCCTGTATAGACTGGTCATTACTTTTTATTAGGAAGGTTAGCGAAAGTCAGTTAACATATAGTATTTAGTGGGTGGTGTTAGTGAAAAATAGGTATCTATGAGATGCATTGTAAATATTTGGAAATACAGGTCATGATTTTGAGAGCAATGTCATTTAGAAATGTAGACTTGGCATCCATCTGTATAAAAATAACATTAAGAGAAGAGGTCAGAAGGATTTTTTTTTTTTTAGTGAGAGAAGGAGAGGCAGAGAGACAGACTCCCACATGTGCCCTAACCAGACCCACTGTAAGCCAACTAGGGGATGATGCTCTGCCCATCTGGGGCTGTTGCTCAGCAACCCAGCCATTTTTTTAGCATCTGTGACAGAGGCCACAGAGCCATCCTCAGTGCCCGAAGGCCAACTCACTCAAACCAATTGAGCCATGGCTGCAGAAGGGGAAGAGAGAGAGAGAGAGAGAGAGAAAGGGAGGGAGAGAGGGAGAGAGAAAGGGAGGGAGAGGGGTGGAGAAGCAAATAGTCACTTCTTTTGTGTGCTCTGACTGGGAATCAAACCTGGGATAGCCACACGCCAGGCCGAAGCTCTACCACTGTGCTAACCAGCCAGGGTCTGAAAATTCTTTATTAGTGCCAAAAAATGGGAAAGAAAGCTGAAGCTAGAATTACATCAGGAACCTCCAGATTTACTTTGCAGAAGGGTGAAGATCACTGCCTGACACACACACACAAAAAACAACAAACCCTCAATCAACACTCTCAGATTATAATAATCAATGAGTCATCAAAACAAACTCAAAAGAAAGCAAGAGAATAACAATCAAAAGTGTGCTCTGGAGACGAGAGGCAGCCAGCACTGCTTAACTTTTAACACTGCAGAGAAGGTGAGCCACTGGCTTGTGGACTGAGATCCTCGTTGAGTCCAATGTCTTCCCTTATGGATCCTAAGAGGTCATGTGCCATTTTAGCCACATTACAGGACCTAAAGGTGGATGGCACGGACAGAGACTAAATCCCAGGTTGAGTAGAAAAAAGCCCGGGGTGAAAGGAAGAAGGAAAGTAAAGAAATGTGAATATCAAAGAGAGGATGTTTTCTTAGCAAGAAATATCCCTATTTCACTCTTACCCACTTACAAATAGCTAAGCATATAATTAGAGTGAATAAAACTAAAAGCTTCTAAGAGTTATAATTGAAATATATATATGGTATATATATATGGTATATATATATTGTGTATATATATATATATACCATATATATATATATACCAACTTCTAAAAATCCCTCCTGCGATCTGGGTTGTGGGTCTATTGCTTTGGACCTCTCCATGAGCTCAGACTTGGGAGTACAGCAGGACCACGGACAGCCTCGCTAGTCCACCGTTTCGAAGAACAGGCTAAGAGTTGGGACAAGTCCAGAAGCTGGCCCCAGCTCAAAGCACAGTTGGTGTATCTAGGTGGGATCTGAAGAACTCTATGTCTCAACACCTGCCCAACGGACTTCAAAACTGTATTGTGAGAAACTCTGGACTCTATCTATCCTACTCTTTTCATTTCGGAGCTTGGGCGAAGCTCAATGAGTCACCCACAGTCAGAGAGCTCCAGAAAGGAAGTGTCACCGCTCAAATGCAGCTCTCCCACCGCGGCGGCTTCCGGAGCTCCTTCCCTAGACAGCCTGGCCTCCCCTGCAGGGCCCAGCCCGGCGTTGGGTCCGTGCTAATCCGCCGATGTGTCATCCGGATCGAGCACAGTGCCTTCGTGGCCACTAAAGACAATGTGTAAATATATGCTCAGCTACGTCTTAAAGGGGTGATGCCCCAGACATAGGATGTATGACCATCTGTGGCACCTCGATCGCATCCTCAGAGCCATTTCGGTGTGTTTTTAAAGCATCTTTTTTTTTTCTTTCCTGGATAAAAGTTTTTTTCTTCAGGAACCAGATACTACATGGAGAAGGGATGTGTATAACCCAGCACATTTCAACCGGTGTGCCACAAGAATTTTTAGAATGTGTAATACCTGACTTTTTAGTCTGAGGCACTGACCTCTTTTCCCTTAGATTGTCCAAAAAAAAAAAAAAAAAAAAAAAAAAAATGGCAACAGCCAATATAACAATAACCGTCCAGTGGGAATGAATCAAAATTATACCTTTTTTTTTTTTTTTTTTGTCGGACTGGCAAAAAATGATGTAATTTTTGGTGTGCCGCAGAATTTTGGTAATTAGTTTATGTGTGCCCTGAGATGAAAAAGGCCAATGATTGCTGGTCTAACCTCCAGGTCTTTGTTGCTGATAGAAAACCTCAGAGATTAACTTTCTTTTCAAGGTTAAATTGCTCAAACTCACTGTCTGTTTCACCCTCTAGGAGAATATGTTGTTATGACCACTCACTTCCACCTGAAAAGAAAGATTGGCTACTTCGTCATTCAAACATACCTGCCATGTATCATGACGGTGATTCTGTCCCAAGTCTCCTTCTGGCTCAATAGAGAATCTGTCCCAGCCAGGACTGTCTTTGGTAAGTGCCAATCAAGACGTGCATACGGGGGTCTGGAAGGCAAGTCATTCGAGTGATACTGCAAATAGAATGAAAAAATCATTCTACATTAAAATGTGAAGTTAGTGTAATAGAAAGATTCAAGGAATTATCATTCTCACCATGGTGTGATGTCTAAAACTTATTTCCCTAAATAGCTACCTGCTTCAGTGCATGCAAATCGATGGGATTAATGAACATTTGATTTGTTATTTTGGGAGAGAAATGGAAGGAGGCAGGCATAAAATGCATATGCTAGATTAAAGCACATACACACAGAGAAACGTTAATATGTATATCATACTTTCAGAATACAGTTATTCATCTGTGCAGTTTTTGAGAATCTAAGAAAACATTAGCAGAACTGCTTTCTTACATATATGAAAGCAGGCTTTCCTTACATAGGAAGAGATCATATCATATGATGGTACAGGAATACTTCACTTACCTAATGTGTACTCTTCTGAAGAGGTACAAATATACAGTTTTATTTTTCTATTAAATGATTTAAATACTTCAAGTTAAGGCAATCTGGTGGAAAATTGCTTAAAGGGCAATAACCTTTACTAAAAGGAAAACTCATCCCTAATTTATTATTATAGAAATTTGTATTCCATATAAAGAAGTATTTCCTGCCTGTATCTCAGTATACTGTCCCAATTGTACTTTGCTGACTGATGCACACAAAAGATTGGATTGCCATGAACTTAGGGATTCAGTCCTTCAGTCAGTGAATTTTATCAGAGCCTTCTATGGGTTGGGCACAGAATGCTGCCGTGACCATAACATAAACCACTCTCCTCACGAAGGTTATAATCTGGAGCTTCAAATCGGAATTAAAATAAAATCATGCACTACTGAGTGCTCTTCTAGCATGCTCCGTTCTATGCAATAAACCTAGGCTATCTTATCTAACACTAAAAAAAGAAAAAGGCTTCTGTACTATTATTATCCTTTTGTTATAGACGAGAAGGCGGCGGAATAAGGTTGAAATCAAGGTCAAAAAGCTACTAGGTGATGGAGTGTAGAGTAAGACCCAAAGCCTTAGATACAGGTTCTGTGCCCTTAATGACACGCTGTACCACCAATGTGCTCTTGCACTGCGAGGACAAGACATGGAACGGGGTTGTCGTGGACAACATCATCCATTTGTAAATAACAACTTTACAGTCGCTGCTGAAAGGCACAAAGTTCATGTCAAAAGTATCAACTAGGCACAGTGCTACATTTAAGACCCATCACTATGGAGTAAAGGCCTTAGAAGCTTAAAATCAAAATTGAGGATTATTCATGTGCAAAGATCACTATGCTGTCATTCTTCAATAATAGGCAAGGTATAAAAAAATGAGCTATCTCAGAAGAAAAGCAAGATTCTCTTCTCCAAGTGCCCAGAAAAGATTATTTCCTTCTGAATGGAGCAAGGTGCTTCCAAGTTAGAAACCACCAAATTTTTGCTCTGACAATAACCTCAGAGCACAGCTTATCCAAGATCTAGAATGAAAACGAGCAGGTCGCTTCAAGCTTGTTTTTTCCTTATCACCATTTGTCGGTATTAACAAGGGTTGACACCACCTTTTAGAACTGAAGACTGAGCTCTTGTCAAGATGCTCACGTCTGTGGGTATATGTAGTTCAAGCTCCCTTTTTTTTTTTCACTAGAAATTTCAAAAATAGACCCCAGAAGATATTTACTTCATGTTTTATGTAGAATGAACCCAGCACTAAAAGTGAAAAAGATATATTTTTAATGCTCACGTTAGCCACTTTCACCCTAACATATCTGATCCATCCATTTTGGCAACTTCCTGAAGTATTTTGGATTGTTTGATAAAAAGAAACAACTTGCTTTTCACATTTTTGACAATCTGGCAACTCATATCCCTTTGGTGAACATAACTGCCCACCTGTAAACTCAGCTATGGCAAGTTTCTTCTGTCTATCAAATTATATATTTCTAATGTTTTAAGTTTATAAAATCACAGATACAATTTTCTAAGACCCTTAGCCTTTCAACAGTTATTTAGTACACATTTCTCTTCTTTTTTGCCTAAACTCAGCACATTCTTCTGAGCTGTGTAAGATGCTGAGCACGGTCAAGGGTATTTAAGGATATACAAAAATAATCATCATAAAAAGTTGTACTTTATAACAGTTTGCTAAAAAAACATCCAGACAACAAACAGCCAAAGCCTGTTTAATATCTTAAAATATCATATTCTTGTCCCTCTCTGCTCACATGTGAGGGCAGTGTGGTCATGAAATTCGGCTGCCAGACAGATCCACATTTTAGGTTAAACCTTTATTTTTCTAAGCTTTAGTTGCCTATGAAATATAACTACAATTAAAATAAAAGTGTGTCATTTAAAAGATTAAGTGATAAAAATAAGAATGTAAGTTGTCAGGCTCAGTACTTGGAACTTAATAGATGTTCAAACACACTTGTGTCCCTAGAGTAGAAATTGTCAGACCACAACACACACACGTGCATGTGCACGCACACACACACACACACACACACACTCACCTCTGCATGCTATTCTTAACTGCTTTTAATTTATGCATGCATTTTATCTAAAAACACCTAGTCCCAAATTAGTTTTGAGAGCTGGTTACATATACCAAAATTTGAAGAAAACATGGAATTCACCATAATAGGGATTTATCTAAAAGGACTGAATTTGTCAATAACAATAGTCATTAATTTTGCCCTTAATAAATACCAGGCTAAGTGCTAAACACTTTACTACTGTATTGTATTTGATACTCACAACACCGCTCCGAGTTTGACTTATTGAAATGAACTTATAAGAAAATAATTTTTTTTTTTAAAAAGCAGCTTAGAACTGTGAGGCAATTTTTTCCAAGGTCACTCAGCAATCATAGAACTGTGATTTGCTCTGGGTTACTCTGTTTCCCAAACACTGACATTTGATTACCTTGCTTTTTGGTCAAGTTAATATTGATAAGTATATTTACATGCTGTTGTCCAGCCAATACTCTTTAAACCATTTGTTGGTTAGGTAATATAGATAATTCCCAGAATTTATGCAATACCTCTAGAGTTCAAAGTAAATTTGTTCTCTACATATTTTGACCATGTATCAACACTAAGATTTAATAAAAGTCTCACTGTTCCTTCTTAATCTTATCACTTTCTAATATAGTTACAAAGACCATCTACTTAGAAATTCATGGGAAACTAGGGAATATTAGATGGGCTAAAGCAGTCTTATTGATCAGTGTCACCCTGTTAAATTTAACTTTCTAAATAAAATTAAAAGAAAATTTGCCACCTTCCAACTGTGTAATCTTACTAATTTTCTAAAAATAAATTAAAAGGTAGAATCATAGATTTTTTTGTTGATTGATTTTAGAGAGACAGAGAGAAGAAGGGAGGGAGGGAGAGGGGGAGATGAAGAAAGGGAGAGAGACAGGGAGAGAGAAGCATTCATTTGTTATTCCATTAGTTGTGCATTCATTGGTTCCGTCCCAAATGTGCCCTAACCAGGGATCAAACCAACTACCTTGATGTTTCAGGATGATACTCTAATCTAACTGGTTGAACTAATTGCAGATATTAATTTTAGACCCAGTGGATGGATGCCATTATCTTCTATGGCAATACTTTATTTACATCTTTAAAATGCTTTTACATATTATTACACTTTATCCTCAAATAATTTTGTGAATGATTGTACAAATATTTTCCTCTTAGAACTTCAACAATGATGTAGATAGTCAAGAGAATAAAGTCTAAATTATGCTTTTACAGATATGAAGACTTGGGATCCTAGAAGTTAAGTCACTTACTCAGGTCATAGAGCTGATCAGTGGGATAGAGCAGTCCCCGGAAGAGAGCGGGACTTCTTCCACACCATGCAGTCTGAGCCATCCTCACTGGATTACTGTAATATTTCCATGCATTTTCAAATGATTTAAAGGGAACTTTACAATAGTCTAACCACACAGCGCATTAATTTAGTAGGCTGCTAATATTAATTTGTTAAATGAACCTTAATAGATATCATCATTTCCATACCAACTCATATAATTATATAAATAAACTAAAAACAACTGACTTAGATACTGCTTTTGGTATAGGTCATTTTAATCCCTAGGGATGGATTCTCAGAATGGGAGGATGAGGCAGCATTACCAGAAAAGGAAAGACTGGGGACATTTAAATCACAAACTTGTGTTCAGATTTTGGTTTTGTCACTTCTGAGCTTTAAAACCTCAAGCAGGTCCCATGCCACTTATTTCAGCAATTTCTTCAAGAGGGGGGTACTTCAAAACCAGTGAAACATAGTAGAAAAGCAGAAGAGGTAATAATGTAACAAAGTATTATTCTAAGATTATTCAATTATCTACCGATTATCTCCCATGATGAAACTATCGGTTTGATGGTTTATACATTTGGGTACCCAGGCAGAACACCAGGCAGAGCTGAGGGTCCCAAGATTTCCTATGGATCAGAGACATTGAAGATCTAGGCTTTCTACCGAAATACCTGGGGACAAGTGAGAGACTACCGTTTCCTTTTCTAACCAGGCAGCATGTTCAAGATGCTCATTTAGAGACATTCACTATTTTATTAACAGCTCCTCAACTGCAAAGTGGTTTATCTCTATAGGAGATCCCCTTCAGGACTGCCATTCCATCCGCTGCAACCTACACCGGGATTAGATCAAGACTCACTTATTCCAAACAAAACGGGGTGGAGAAGAAAATGTAAACCCTGTCTATGGCCCTGTTGGCTTCCCTCTGGGCAAGTGGCCTGACCTCCAGCAATGAAATATTGTAGGAGGAACCTATACATTCCCTTAATTCCTTCCTTTACAGGGGTCACAACTGTGCTCACCATGACGACTCTGAGTATCAGCGCCAGAAATTCCCTCCCCAAGGTGGCGTACGCCACTGCGATGGATTGGTTCATTGCCGTGTGTTATGCCTTTGTGTTCTCGGCTCTCATTGAGTTTGCCACCGTCAACTATTTCACCAAGAGAGGCTATGCCTGGGATGGCAAAAGCGTCGTTCCAGAAAAGGTAAATGCTTTACTCTCCCCTGTGCTATAACGTTAATATGTCTTTTTAAACACCTCAGATGGGATGTCTGGACTCGAGGAAATGGATGAAGAAGGCAGAGCGAGGGTAGTGAGGATTCTTCCGTCTTATGTCGTAAATGATTAAGTGCTATGGTAATCGCGCTGTTATTGTTAAGGGGAGGCTGTTTGAGTGGATCCATGTGCTGGGTGGACGAAGGAGACAAAGGAGAGACACAAAAGTTCAAGTCTCTACTCAACTCTGCTTTCCTATCATCTCTATTGATCTGAGGAGAGGTTTCCACAAGCCTGACATTAGGAGCAAATAAGCTCACACACACCTCTATAATTTTTTATGACCTGAAAATCATAGGCTTTGGGGAATATTTTTTAAGCCTAATAATCTCTTTGGTCACAAACACCATTACTATAAAGCCTCCATAGAACTGAGTTTGCAAAGCTTTTTAATATATCCTTTAATAGTAACACACACACTCTCTCTCTCTTTTTTTAATGACATGAACTCAATATAAGGTCAGTTTGGCTGTTGAACTGTGTTGAAATAAAGCATATCTATTTTTGACCTGTAATCATTTGGACTACAACGAGAAATAATCGCTTTCACTTAATTATAGAAATTTCTGTCACTCCTCATAAAGCTTAGCTGACTCGGCCTTCACTGTGAAATGAGTGCACTCTTGGAGTAAGGGGTCTGATTTTAATGAAGTAATACTAGAAAAAAGATGAATATGGTTGTTGTTTTTTTTTAAGTCCCAGACTATGTTTAAGGATTTGGAGATGAGAAAAAGTAGCAGACAGGGTCCAGAGTAGGAAAAATTAATACATTAACCTGTTAAAATTCCTGACTATTGCGCCTTGCGAAAAGTGTCAGGTGTTCTGGAAGTAATAATTCATTCTGGTGCAACAATTTATAAAATAAATTATTCAAAGAGTGTTGCATTCGGTGATTCAAGTTTAGCTGTTCACCAAGGTATCGGGGTAAGGTTTTTGAAATTGTCAATAACCAGGTTCAAATCCCGAGGAATCCTAATAAAAAAATATGAGAGTGTATCCAAGACATTTTCACTTAAATTGTTTTTAATTGATAAATTACTGTACAAAAAAGAATGAGACTTTCTCTTCTAGACTATCACTGTGCATCATAAGAATAGGTGAACTGTCAATATCAGTCAGATATGGAATGTGAAATTTTCTAGGAGCTTCATTTTTAGAGGAGTAACCAGTGAAATTCATTTTAACAATATACTTTAGCCAATATATCAAAATATATATCTTTACAACATGCAAACCATGCAAAACATTATTGAGATATACCGCATTGTTTTATTTGTTTTCACATGAAGTCTTTAAAATCCTCTGTGTATTTTATACTTGCTGCATGTATCTAATCAGACTAGCTATATTGTACTGTTCAGTAGCCACAAGTGGCTATTGGCAATTGTATTGGGTCACACAGCTACCAACAAATGTTCTCCTCAATTTTTTGGAAACGTCTATATGATAGAAAGCCTAAGAAATGCTGCAGCTGTCCATTATTGCACAGATAACATCGATGAGCAGCTAACATTGAACAAGAATTGAATTCAGGGTGCTCTGAATCATTGTGCCTTATCATTTGCCCACCTGAAACTTGGGGAGAAGGAGCAAATAACTATAATTGGCTCAGCAATTGATTGCTGCAAAACAAACCACTCCAAAAACCTAGTGACCTAAAACAACCATCACGCACTTGAGGCTGGAAATAGCCTGGTGGTACTTCCGTTAGTCCAGCCTGGGCTCCCAACATCGTTGCAGCTAACTTCAGGCTCCACCGGGACAAGCGGACCCACCATGGCCTTTCTCGTATGTCTGGGGCTTGATGCCAGTAGGTGCTGCCACGGGGTATCTGCACCCAGGAGTCTAGGCCAGGCCTCCTCACATGGCAGTGGCATGTTTCCAGAGGGTAAAGGCTGAGGTTACAGCACCCCTTGAGGCTAGCCTCCTATATTGGAACAGCATCACACTGTCCAATGTCACAAGTCTATCCTAGATTCAACCAGGAGTCTCTAACTCTTGATAGGAAAGCCGGGGAAAACATTTTTTTCCAGCTTTATCAAGACATAATTGACAGATATCACTTGGTAAGATTAAGGTGTATAATGTGGTTGATTTGATACATTTATGTACTGTGTACAATTGTACACCTGTGTGTATTTGATACATTTATACACTGTGTATAATTGATCACCACCGTAACATTAGCTACCATCTCCCTCCTGTAGCACAGTCACCATTTCTTTTAAAAACATTGAACATCATTGTCTTAGCAACATTCAGGTATACGATACAGTATTATTAGCTATAATCACCAAGGTACAATTAGATCTCCCGAGTTTTTCATCTTATAACTGGATATTGGTGTTTGTATTTTTAATTTATCCCAATAAATTACATTACTTAGATTTTAAATAAAATCACATATTTAGATTCTAAAATAAAGGTCACTTTACTCAGCAATTTATAAGCTTGCTTCTCTCACTGTTTACTAAATCCAATGCCTTTATACTCTTTCTTTCTACAGCCAAAGAAAGTGAAGGATCCTCTTATTAAGAAAAACAACACTTACGCTCCAACAGCAACCAGCTACACCCCTAATCTGGCCAGGGGTGACCCTGGCTTAGCCACCATTGCGAAAAGCGCAACTATAGAACCAAAAGAAGTCAAGCCAGAAACCAAACCACCAGAACCCAAGAAAACCTTTAATAGTGTCAGCAAAATTGACCGGCTGTCGAGAATAGCCTTCCCCTTGCTCTTCGGAATCTTTAACTTGGTCTACTGGGCTACGTATTTAAACAGAGAGCCTCAGCTAAAAGCACCCACTCCCCATCAGTAGGTCCTTTGCTCTCCATTCTGTTGTTCAGTCCTCTGCACTGGAAATTGCTTTCTGTTCTCAATGCAGTAATTCCCATCTGCTTTATTGCCTCTGTCTTAAAAGAATTTAAAGGTTTCCTTATTTCCTTAATTCAGACAAGAACAACAGACCCCTCTCTGGCAGTCCACAGCAGAGCAGAGCCTACGAGAGACAGGATTGAGAGAGAGAGAGAGAGAGAGATAGGGCAAAAATCACAACAGAGGGAGATTGAACTAAAGAGAGAGGAAAGAAGGGGCCATAGTTCCAAAGATAAGAAACGTAGAAGAAAAATAATACTTAATTATAACTCTAGATCATTTGTAGATATATATTTCCAAATATTCTAAAAAAAAGAAGATACTGTATATGTCAAAAATATTTTTATGTGAAGGGGTTTAAAAGAATAAATTATAAATGTTTAATGAAGAAAATTTTCAAAGAATCTATGTCTTTATTGCACAAACTATGACGTGCTTGCATTCTTATTTTTTAAACTCATGTATTACTTTAACATTTTATTTCCAAAGTTAAAGACCCCCCACCTCCATTTTTTTCTCCTGTTACAAATGCCTAATGTGTTATTTTCTTGCTAAATGCTATTTTAAAATTCATGGCGATTGCATCGGCAAAGAAGCAGTTCCTCCCTGTAGAGCACATTTAATCCAATGGAGAGAAATGCTCTAAACAACCTATTTCACAATCATCTGAGCTTTTATCATTAGACTTGATGAGGAATCATTTTAACAAAGATATACACTCAACAAAAACCAAAAATAAATAAAAATTAAATAAAAGAATTTTAATAGATTCCATTTCTCATCATGTCTATTTCCAGATAGCACATGGGTCCAATAATCACTTCATTACCATCATAAAGATGTTTTTAGAGGGGCAAAAATATTTTGCAAGATCTAGAATTGTTGAATGTATTATTTTATATAACATCAAAAGCTTTAGATTGAAATTTATGACTAGTGAACAAAAATAGAATATATAAATTATATATGTAAATATACAGCATGAGATTGTACATTTTTTACTTTTTTTAAAGTTGTGTTCTTAAACTATTGTGTAAGACTCACCGCTCTTAGCTGTTAGAATGTGGTTAAGTGCTATGGAAATACCTTTAAGCCTGAATTTAAGATCAGAACAGCATACAGGAATCAGTTGCAACTTCAAATACACAGGTGTCAAGTTCACTTATGGAGAGAAAGCTTATAATTTCAAACTGTTGTCCGTGTACAGTAATAAATCAGTTGCTATCTGCTCCAGTCCTGCCACATTCCCCCAAATTAGGCTTTTGTAATATAGAGAGAAAACAGAAAAGTATTAGTGAGAGCTAGAAAATCAACTGTATATTACTGCTATCTTTGCTGATATCAACTATTCCAATAAGTGTTGTACCATATGTAGCACCAAATATAAAAAACACATGAAAGAATGTACAGGAAATAGCTTTTCTTGTGTAATATCATTCCATTTCATTTCTACTGTAGCAATATACTTGTAGGTATACTATGTAAGGGCTTTAACGACGAGAGGTCCATTAAGACTCCCTATGAAAATTCTAGTCTGTTTCCTTCCTTCTCAGATGTTTTAGAGATAAATATTTATGCAGAAGGTATTTTTGCAGTCTCCTTTTGTCTGATAGAGTTTCAGAGATATTTCAAATTAGCATCCAGAATCCATGGGTCATGGTCTAAGAAACACATTTAAAATACTAAAACACACCTGTGAGCATCATTGCCAAATAAGACAGTTGGGATCGGCACCCAAGTTTGGAGCAATGTTTTTCTCAAAAAGCTGCTATCCAATGATGTAGAAAAATACGTTATGTTTTCCTCAACAAATCTGGTTTTCTTTCTCAATGTGCTTTACTGTTTGATTTGGTCCTGCCTAAATTCCATGAGCTAGGCCATTAAAGGCTGCACCAAGGATGTTTTCTGCTCTGGTATTTGGTGTAGATACCGTGTATAGAAAATAAACTAAAATATGGCTCTAACTTCTGTGTTGCTGTTTATCTTGTTATTTTTCGGCGTTAATCTAATATGTTATAAAGAGCATTTTATCTCCCAGACTCGTCATGGCTAACATTTGGTCTGTATTTGGCTCATTAGATGTGAATATTTCTTATTAGTCTGCTTTCTGCTATGCAATGACCGCATTTCTACCATTTCCTAGTTTGTTCGAACATGTGGATAGAATTCTATTGTATTAACTGATTGCATAATTTATCAAAGACCAATTATTCTATGTAGCTTTTCTACAGTGCTTTGCTAAACCATGTAATCCTAGTTAAGTCTTCCTTGAAAATAAAGTTACACTCTTATAGAGGACCGTTCCTGTTTACTCCCAGGAATATTTTTTAAAAGATGACACTGAATGTTTATTGCACATTAGTGCAGCGAAGTGGCAATAAAACCTAACATTGAGTCGAGGTTGTTTATGGCAGATGCATGCATCGCTTTACAGAGTTTAGCAAAAGCTCCTACTTTTATGTCATACTGTATTCTATTATAATAATAAAGCTCACATTATTCAATAACAAGACGGAATGCTTGACTCTCTTTTCATATTATCAATAGGACCTGCCACCCCCCCACCCCCCCACCCCCGTTTTAAAACATTTTCTGGTCGGAGCACCTGAAAGTGTCAAGACCTGGCGGGAATGTAGGCTGCACAGAAGATTTCTGGACATGTATCAGTAGGACGATCCTAAACTATCGTTTCCAATGAACCACTTTAAAAAAGAACTATTAAACATGTAATACCTGGTGTTCCCAGTTGCACTTCAACTCGAAATTTATAAAATGTGAACAGAATAATCAGAATGGTTTATAGAAAGAAGACTAGGGGTTTGTTCAGACCCATTGTTAATGCTAACAAATCTGTTTTCTGGACCCTGAAGTGTCTGTGTTGTGGTTGTTTTAGAGGAATCCGAGCTCTGTAGTTTTATTTAGCTGCTCACCCAGTGTCAGATTTAAAGAACAGAATACTTATAATTACTTGAAGACAATGGAGAAATCATTTATGTGCATACCTGGTTTCTACAGGCAAGACCAGGTGAAACAAAAATCTTCCCGTGTCAGCCATGGACAAAGCAAAATCAAAGGAAATTGTACTTCTACAGATAGAGCACACCTCTTCCTAAATAAATTATTCAGGAGTTAGCAAAATTAAATCATTTTAAAGTCCTCCAACTCACTTGACTGATTCAACCCGAATAAAACTGCCCATTGTAAACTAGCTAAACCATTACATTCATTGATTTCTTGGCTCTCCTAAAAATGAATGTAGTGAATGATGATTCTTTTGGCTATCAAACTCTATCTATGTCAAGGCTCACCATGATAATTTTCTAAGGAATCGGAATAAGAATGGACTTGGCAGTACTGCTGACCATCTGTTTGAATTTCATTATACCTGTTTGTTAAGACCTTCTGTTGGAGTTTTCTGAAACCGGCTCTTAAGAACAACAAGAAAAATTATCTGTCTTGATTACGTTATGACCACAATTCAGTCAAATAAATCAACTCCAAATGTTAATTTGGTTTAATTAAACTACATTCTACAAGCATTGCTGAATCTCTGCCCGGTGTGAAGTACTGTGCTAGATGAAAGAAGTGTAGAGATAAACATTTCATGGCCTTTTTCATTAAGGAAATCACAGTTCTGATGGGAAAGACAGACAGAGAATCAGGCACAGGTACCGTAAATATTGTGAGAAAAGCAGAGAATAAGAGATACTTAACAGAGTTCCCTTACCACTCTTCATAAGGTTACATAATTGAATCTGCAGGAACAAAGAATGTCAAAGATGAAACAAAATATAAGAGGTGAAGTGGGCCAGGACCACAAGTCAGTGGTCTTAGGATATAACCAGCCCTTTGAGTTTTCAGTCATGTAATCACTGACTAACACTTGAGACCCGTTGATCCTTTAGGTAATGGGGTAGGTGCTGGGTTACAGAGATAAAGATGACAGAAGGTTCTTGGAAAATCCACAATTTCATAGAGAATCCAACTGAAGTTAAAGTTACTATACTTTACCCAAGGGGCACAACCACCAGTCAGTATGGAGTTGTTCTCGCCAAGGGAAGTCTTCAAATGACAGTTGTTAGTTGAGCTATATTTTCACAGATGATTCAACATTTATGAGACACTTTATTGTTGGGGAAGGCAGCTGGTGAGAAAAGACAGGTCTTTCATTCAAAGATAATAATACATTAAAACTTAACTAAGGAAGTCACAAAGTCTAAGGTCAGGAAACTAACATGGGAGTAGGAACTAGACCCAACAAGGCGCTAAAGGAAGCCCTGGGAACCAGAAGCTGTCCAGTTTCCTTAGCTTCAGCTCCATCTACTCGGTACTGGTGCCATGTGTAAGAAGCTGTGTAGTGATAGAGTCTAAGATTACAGAGAAGCACTTGATGGTGAAAGTCTCTTTACCTCTGATTTGTAACCTACTCCATTTGTTAAGCATAACATATGAACCAGATGAATTTTGCTAATTCAACTAATTAGTGATCTCTCTTTTCACAATGCCTATACAGATTCATATATTCATTTGATAATCATTAATTAAGCAGCTATTTACATTTGGTGTTAGGGTCATTTCACAGAGCAAGGGAAGATAGTCCTTCTCATTGTTAGTTAGCAAACTTCAAACTGTATTTAAAACAATGCAACACACCTACATTTTCAAGTCACATTATTTGTCAATAAAATGATTATGGTCTAAAAAGAGGTCGGACTTTCCATAGGGTTGTAAAATATTAAAGTTCTTTTTGTTTTGGGTTGGTAATTGACCTTTCTCTAACTATATCATTAGCTCATGTTACTACAGAAAGGATGATTTCCTCATTGATAGTCCATCAAACTATAATTATGTATGTTACATGCATTGATTCTTGCCATAGGCAATGGAGTTATAAAAAAAGAAATTCCTATAGGTCTGATGATTTGCCTAAACCACTGAAAGTAAGAGATGTTGCCAGATTTTAAAAAATGGATTTCATTTTAAAGCTGATATTTTCAAAACTCATCTCTTAAAGAAATATATACTGCATCTCCTTGACTAATGGCCTATGTTTTATTTGAAAAATTAATAACCTTATAAAATATTACATATGATATGAAATGAATAGACATTTCATGTCAAAAAGAAAAGTCCCTCTATAAGGAAAAGTCATCCTGTATAAGCCAGAGATGATGAGAGTGGTCCATCATGGGAACTTGGGTATTCTTTGATAGTCTTTGGTATATTCCATATTCTGCCATTGCAGCAAAAAGAGCATGGCCACCAGAATCAGAGATCTCACCTCATATATTGAATATATTGACTTGGCCCATTAAGCAGTTCCTTCTGAACCTTGTTTTTGCAGGAAAGAGGAGTAATAACCATGTGGACTTTCTAGAATGACAGAGTAAGGACCTGAGTATATCTACTTCCTCAAAGCAATGATAAAACTTGATGGGTTTCCTATAGTGGTGATTTCAGAATCACAGAAATCCACCAAACCCCACTACTGAAACTTTCATAAGAATGTTTATATGTAATGTTTTAACCTGGAATTGTACTTGTGACCTCTTTTGTTTTTTTGTTGTTTGTTGTTTTGTTTTGTTTTTTGCGATAATGCTACCAGCGAAGGAAAAGCTGCATGAGCAAAACCTTCACCACCAAGAACTTTCTGACATCATTTGGGGCAGAGTGTGCAAAAGTTGCACATCCATGGAAACTGATGGGAACTGTAACAACCTTGTAGCAAATGGATAGAAACGCCAATGCTGATGGTAACCAGAAGTGACAATCCTGATGACAATAAGCAAAAGACTGGCAGGAGAGCCAGAAAAGGAAATTCAGTAAGAACGTGAGGAAAACAACACATTTATAGTAGGCTAAATTCAAAAAGTCCATTAGACTCCTCTATCTACAGTTTGACTTTCCATGGTTTCAGTTATCCACCCTCAACTGCCGTCTGAAAATACTGACAAAAATTCCAGAAATAAACAATTCATATGTTTCAGATTGTGCACCGTTCTGAGTGGCAGGATGAAATCTCATCTTGTTCGGCTCCGCCCTGCCTGGAGTGTCAGTCACCCACCCCTTTATCGAGAATATCTCCACTATCTACTCCCCACCCACCTCCCTTCAGTCCCTTAGCAGCCATCTCAGTTATCAGATTGGTGGCCAAGGTAGTGCCAGTGCTTGTGTTCATGTAACCCTTGTTTTATTTTTGGTTGTTCTCTTTTTATTTTTACTGATTTTGTTTTATTTTTTAATTACAGATAAAATATTATATCCACTTCAGGTGTACACCTGAGTGATTAGACATTATATAACTTGCTAAGTGATCATCCCAGGAAATCTTGTCCCCTTCTGACAGCATACGTAATTATTAGGATTTTATTGACTCTATTCCCTAGGCCAGGGGTCCCCAAACTTTTTACCCAGGGGGCCAGTTCACTGTCCTTCAAACCGTTGGAGGGCCAGACTATAAAAAAAAACTATGAACAAATCCCTATGCACACTGCACATATCTTATTTTAAAGTAAAAAAACAAAACGGGAACAAATACAATATTTAAAAGAACAAGTAAATTTAAATCAACAAACTGACCAGTATTTCAATGGGAACTATGCTCCTCTCACTGACCACCAATGAAAGAGGTGCCCCTTCCGGAAGTGTGGCTGGGGCTGGATAAATGGCCTCAGGGGGCCGCATGTGGCCTGCTGGCCGTAGTTTGGGGACCCCTGCCCTAGGCTGTACTTTATGTCCCTGTAGTTATTACAACTGATTTGTACTTCTTAATCCCTTCATGTTCTTCACCTATCCCATCAACCCTCCTCCCTTATTTTACTTCATAATGGCCCATATATATATATATATATATATATATAAATGGCCCATAATGGCATATATATATATATATATATATATATATATATATATGCTGAGGTTTCTTGACTTAATAGGAAATATATATATGATATATGCTGAGATTGCTAAGATCAATGGTAATAAATAAACCTTTTATCCATAAAATTGTGAAGAAAAAGAAATCTTAGCTAGTTTGAGAGAGGCCACATTCACATAACATTTATTATAGTAAGAAAATATTGCTTGACATACCGCTTTACTTATTTATTATTAATTTTAATGGGGTGACATTAATCAATCAGGGTACATAGGTTCAGAAAAAACATCTCCAGGTTATTTTGACATTTAATTATGTTGTATACCCATCACCCAAAGTCAAATTGTCTTCCATCACCTTCCATCTGGTTTTCTTTGTGCCCCTCCCCTCCCCTCCCCTCCCCCTACCCCCTCCCTTCCCCTCCCCACCCCTTGTAACCACCACGCCCTTGTCCATGTCCCTGAGTCTCATTTTTATGTCCCACCTATGTATGGAATCATAGTTCTTAGTTTTTTCTGATTTACTTATTTCATTCAAAAACACTGGTATGTAAAGATACATGTACCCCCATGTCCATTGAAGCATTGTTCACATTGGCCAATACATGGAAACAACCAAAAAGGCCCTTAATAGATGATTGGATAAAGAAGATGTGGTACATATATACTATGGAATACTACTCAGCCATAAGAAATGATAACATTGGATCATTTACAACAACATAGATGGACCTTGATAACATTATACTGCATTATTTTAAGCCAACAAAATAACTTTCAAATATCCATGATTGGTAAATGTAATTTGGGCCACTATTTGCATGGGAGGTATAATTGTATGAAATTTGTTAACACAATAAAAAGATCTTCTCTAACTTTTTCTCCCTAATCCAATGTCTACAATACAATGCAGTTGTTTTAGAAACATGGATATTGATGTGTTGTTTAGATAGAAGTGTGGATAAGGCATCTTGGAAATCGCATGGGCTGGGAGGTTAAGATCACATCTCAGATACCCCCTCTGCCATAACCTGTGCAAATTGGTCATTTGCGACTCTGTGCCTTACTGACTTCATTTATGAAATGAGGGTGTTGCCCAGCATGTAACTTAGATATGTAAAGGAAGGCTGACAACAGTATAATGGGTGATAGAAGAGGCTGAGATGGGGATGGGAGAATAAGACATCCACAAATTATTTTTATTATTATTATTATTATCATTATTATTTGAGGGGGGGACAAACAGACAGGAAAGGAGAGAGATGAGAAGCATCAACTGGTAGTTGCAGCACCTTAGTTATTCATTGATTGCTTCTTATACATGCCTTGACCCGGGGGTTCCAGCTGAGCCAGTGACTACTTACTCAAGCCAGTGACCTTGGGCTTCAAGGTCATGTCTATGACCCCATGCTCAAGCTGGTGAGTCTACACTTAAGCCAGAAACCTTGGGGTTTCAAACTTGGGTCCTCAGCGTCCCAAGCTGACATTCTATCCACTGTGCCACCACCTAGTCAGGCTTCACTAATTATTTTTAATTTTAAATTTATATATATTTACATATTCCCCCCAGTTTTATTAAGGGGCAATGAGAAACTTGCACCCTGCAAGGCAATGTGAGCTGAAGGTAAATGGCTGGTGCCCCTTCCAGATTGGCCGTGAATCTCTTAGTTCATCATAATCTCACCGCCTTCCACTGTGCTGTCCCATCATCCAAACACAGGCCTGACTTCAATAACTGATATTACTTTTCTCAACTTTGTGGGCATTTGGACGTCCCTAATCGAAAGTACTGTGTGCATCTCAGTGGAAACTGTGCTATTAGACTTTTGGTGCAGTGCCTTGTTCATGTAACTCTTTCTCTTTCTTTCTTATATTTGGGGAAATAACTGGTGTGTGTGTGTGTGTGTGTGTGTGTGTGTGTGTGTGTGTGTGTGTGTGTGTGTGTGTGATGTAGTCCCTTTCTTTTGATATATGAATGGAGTAACACATACACACACACACACACACACATAGATATTGCCCCCCAAATAGTTTCTCCTACTTTCAGAATGTGGTAATGACAGGGTAAAAAGCATAACACCTTTTTAATTTTTGTTCTAAAATTATAACGCTCCCGAAGGTGATCTGAATTCTAAATGAATGTTCTTAAGACCTAATGACTTCTTGTGGTGACAATGACACCTGCATTTTTTTAAAACAAAGAAAGGGCAAATTCTATAACGGCATCCATTTCTTTCGGGTACCTGTTTGCTTTTGTTGTTGCCAAAGGTTATTGGGACGAAGCAGAAATGACAGATTGTCTAGAGACCAGCACACAGCTAGCAGCCCACGGCAGTCCAGGCAGCGCCAGGGAGCCACCTGGCACTGCCTGCCAGGGCCTGTGCTCTTTCATCAGGACTGCTAAATGATGCAGGTGGCACGGAGAGCAGGGCATCCTCGTGTGACACAGGAGAAATAAGTGAACGTTCCCTTCCCACCTGTGCCAGCTGGCACTTCTTCATTCAGTACAAATGTCTTCGAGAGGAAAGGGGACCTGCTTTGGAGAGGTCTAATGTCCTCTTTTTATCCATAAGAATAGCAAATAAATACACACCTAAAAATACCCCAACATAAAGAAAAATAACAAAAAAAGCCCATTTGTCAGAAGCAGAATGAGTAGAGAGAGCTACAAGGCCAAAGATTCCTCTAGATCTCACAGAGAGACTGTGTGGTTCTCATCGTTTCCGACCCTGGAGAGGACTGTCTTCTGCATAGTCTTGGTCAAGTCCTTGGACCCAAACTTAAGTTCCCTATCAATACATGTCTTACCAGATATACCTCAACCTCCCCAAAATCTTCTCCAACCTCTATGGCAGAATTTTTGTTTTGGATCAATTTCTCCCAAATAAGGTTTGTCTTCTTTATTCTCTTCACCAGCAATCTAACCTTCATTTGCCTAGCCTAGCACCCAGAGCCTCAGGTCCTAATCTGCCCACTCCCACACCTGTCCGTGGATGCTGAGATTCTTACTGGCCAAGCATCTCACCACGGAGGGAGGCACCCACCCTGGAAAATCAACTTGAACCTCAAGGTGAAGCAAATACCCTATTGAGTCACCTACACACGCAGCTCCGATTGACTCTAGACAATGTGCTCTTAATCTCAGCAGAATTCTACTGAAAACACTAGAAAAAGGGTGAACAGAAGGAACAGAATACAGTGTGAGTTCAGAGGGGGTGTGAGTTTGAGCTCAGGAAATGGGGCAGAAAGCTACTTCAGCACTCCCCAGCAGACAGGTAAGGTTTAAAGAAGCAGGCAGGTCCCTGAGTCTCATTTTTATGTCCCACCTATGTATGGAATCATATAGTTCTTAGTTTTTTTTCTGATTTACTTATTTCACTCAGTATAATGTTATGAAGGTCCATCCATGTTGTTGTAAATGATCCGATGTCATCATTTCTTATGGCTGAGTAGTATTTTGTAGTATATATGTACCACATCTTCTTTATCCAGTCATCTATTGAAGGGCTTTTTGATTGTTTCCATGTTAGGGGGGAGGGAGTTGGGGGAGGAGAGGGGCACAAAGAAAACCAGATAGAAGGTGATGGAAGATTATTTGACTTTGGGTGATGGGTATAAAACATAATCAAATGTCAAAATAACCTGGAGATGTTTCCTCTGAATCTATGTACCCTAATTAATCAATGACACTCCATTAAAATTAATAACAAAGGAAAAAAAATAAAGAAGCAGGTAGGAAGGAATGGACTTGGGGAGGGAGAACACAAGGATGAAAGAGCCAGTTTAGAAACAAGGAAGGCACAGGGTGAGAATGAGGAGAAAATGGACTATTTAAGCCATTTTTTTTTTAAATCGGAGAACCAGAGTGGAAGTTCACATCGTAAGATCATGGTTCTAAACCATGTGTTTTGAAAGTTGAATCATTTCCATGATGAAGGAACCTTATAAAGTGCAGTGCTTATGAGTATGGATTCTACTTTAGCAAGACCGAAATTCAAATTTCCTCTGGCACTGTTTCCGTAAACAAGGGTAAATCCTGTATGCTCTCTAGGTCTTATTTTCCTGATTTAGAGTGGAAATAATATTATTTAGCTTCCAATTCATTGGGAAAACCAAATGAGGGAACACATGGATAAACTAAATACAATGCCTAGCACATAGAACTATTCAGTAATTGGAGGATTATTATTATTAATTAATATTATTCATTCTTTAATCATGCAATATGTTTTGGAGTATTCATTAGGCTGTATTTGATGTGCTGGACATTAGGGGTAGAAGTAGAATAAAAGTGAGCTCCTATTTTCATTTTATTATCTATTGAAGAAAATGAAAAGTTAACCAATAGTTTCAAAACTATGTCATACCTAGTGTGGTTAAGTTAGTACTAACACCCCCGAGTCTGCCACAGTGGAATGAGCCATCCTCAAGGGCTAAAGGTGGAGGGGCTGACTTGATTCAGGTGATGTTCCTAAGATATAGAAGTAATGAGCTGACAAGGTTCAGGAAGGATCTTCCGAGCAGAAGGAACAGCAGGTGCAGAAGCGTCACAAATAGTTCAGAGCAGCCCAGCCAAACAGAGCAGCTGGAGCACAGTCCTGCCCAGCCAGGACAGGAGATGGGGCGGGAGGGCTTCCCAAGGTTCTGGCTTTGGTTCAGCACTGATTTCAGTAGGGACGGGGGGTGGGATGGGGTGGGGCGAGTGTTAACCTGTGTGTGAAAATCGCAAGGGGAATGGGGGGGAGGGGAAGTCCTTTTAACAGTCTGTTGTAAAGGCTCAAGGCATGGACTTTGTTGACATGGAAGTTTTGTACTTTTATACTTCGTTGTTACCTGTGTGACTCTGGACAAGTTAACCGCTGCACACCTCATTTTCCTTTCCATGAAGTGGAAATGATTTTTCTTTTCGAGTGACTATGGTGATTCAATAACGCGAGTAAGCAATATGCTGAGTGCCTGGCCCAACATGGACTCTGCATTTGCTAGCTCTGCTTATCACTCATTACTTTATTAATGATAATAACTCTGACTTTACAGTATTGGGCAGAGCACCAAAGCCATACCTGTTGCTGTCACTACCTATGTTGGGTACATAAAATGTAATAATCCATAAAATTCATACTAAGAGGCCCTGGCCAGTTGGCTCAGCGGTAGAGCGTCGGCCTGGCGTGGGGGGGAATCGGGTTCGATTCCCGGCCAGGGCACATAGGAGAAGCGCCCATTTGCTTCTCCACCCCCCCCCCTCCTTCCTCTCTGTCTCTCTCTTCCCCTCCCGCAGCCGAGGCTCCATTGGAGCAAAGATGGCCCGGGCACTGGGGATGGCTCCTTGGCCTCTGCCCCAGGCGCTAGATTGGCTCTGGTCACGGCAGAGCGACGCCCCGGAGGGGCAGAGCGTCGCCCCTGGTGGGCTGCCGGGTGGATCCCAGTCGGGCGCATGCGGGAGTCTGTCTGACTGTCTCTCCCCGTTTCCAGCTTCAGAAAAAATACAAAAAAAAAAAAAAAAATTCATACTAAGAAAAGGAAAACGGAACCTTGAAAATGGAACACAATTACAAAAGATATGGAATTGGAGAAACCCTTGTTTAAGATATCACACAGGATAATTAATTTGTCTCTCTTCTGTGTTTCCTCCTTCTTCAGCCTTCCTTCTGTCCCCAGGTTTCCTTCTCAACTTTCTTCCATGAGCCAAATCCTACCCACAACTTTCTAGACTGTCTTCATCCCTCACTGTCTGATGTAGAGGAAAAGGTTTTACAAATGGTGAAGTAACCCTTTATAACATATGGCCCTATTCCCTTACACACAACTGATTGTATCAAGGCTTGAAAACTGAAACAAAGTTCTTCAAAAACCTTGAAAGCTCAGTCACTTAAGTGTTACAGTTAAACTAAAATGTCACAATGGAAATAAAAGCTACAACTGATTAATTTATTACTATGTGGCACGTATTGGCTAATAGCTATACGAGAGTATTGTGTAATCTAATTATTTTTACTTATTTGAACATGAAAGGGCCATCACAACTAACATGTGACTTTTATTAATTCAGAATCTTTGATTTAAAGATAAAACTTAAATTTGATTATAAAACCTAAAAATTTCAGACCAGGAAGTAGAAAAAAATAATACTCTTGCTAATAGACTTTGGGCATTCTTGGGTAAGCTCTCTTCTCCTCTCTACTCCTTGACTTACAAATCTGTAAATTGATATGTCTGAGACATCTTAACAATTTTAGGTTCCTAGAATTGTATGTGACCCCTCAATAGATTTCCCAGTCCAACAGGCATTTTCTACACCTCCCTGGGAAATTCCTGGGATATTTTAATTCAAAAAGACAACTAGAGGGTTATGGATTATGTGAGTCTATGAATGAAAAATGCCTATCACTCCTCATTCCTCTTTCAAGTCACACATTGCTAATTAATTACCGTGCTTATTCATGTCAAGACTGGATGAGGTTCATTATTCCAGCAATATTCAGAACTGACATGTGAGATAAAACTTACTTATCAACACATCTACCCAGTGATACAATGCTACCCTAGAGAAAAGTTGCAGGATTCACAAGCCCCATTTGAAATATAGCGTTTTCTAAATTCCGGCTTTATGTTTTGTAATAATCCATAAAATTTATACTAAGAAAAGGCTGTTATGGCAGATGCATGCATCACTTTACAGAGTTTAGCAAAAGCTAAATCAAGCCCCAAGTTTTTCCTGCCTTCTTTTCTACCCGATTCTTTTCTATTCCTTTTAAGTAGCCAGGAGATTCACTGCAAGGACTCTGGTTTTATATTCAACTTGGAACATGATTATACAATGTCTCTTAGAATTGAAAGGGTTTCTTTTCTTTGTAGGTGTTGGTGAAAATGTAAGAAGGTAGAAAAACCTTAGAAAGTGGACATGTGAGAGCAATTGTGATTAATGATCTAAAAATTTAGTGTTGTTAATGATGGAGACGTTTGCAAAGCTCAGACTTCAGCTGCTCTGTCTTTCACAGCTATAACAAACACAACAACGTTGTTTACCAATTTCTGAAAGATTAAAAATAAAATTTCTCTTCTGGAATTTGGCAGCAATTCATTAGAAGATATGGATGGTAATGCTTTTCTATAATCTAGTTTAAATTAATTAAATACTTTTACTTCTGAAGTTAGTATGATGGCAGTCCAAATTTCAGATAATTTCTTGAACAGAGAGAGATAAGCAAGGGACAAAGAAAATGAAGGAATTTCTAAAGCAAAACAAAAAGAAAATATTCTGGAGAGAAGGTTGCTGTACATACCGATTCAAGTAGGGATTTGGGAGTTACTGATGAAAATCTATAGTCATCACCCTATGCACCAATGTCACCAAAAGGGAAAATGAGAAAGCAGAGCCAGGGCTCCAGAGACTTCGGATTGAAATATAAATTAAATGTAATCACGCCACGTGTTACCACCTCTGCTCCCGCACAGCTCAAAACCCATTTCAGTATAAACACAGTGCCGTGCTGTTCCATCTGTAACGCGTTGACCTCAGAGGGAGGAAAAAAAGAACTATTTTCATGACTGACGCTTACTCTTGCTTAAGGAAATATGATTGGGAGATCAGTTTTTGAACAGTGTTGTAATTCAAATAAGCTCTTCAAATCTGAAAGAATATAATCAATCAATCTAGCAGAATACCTGTCTTTTGCTTCCTCTCTTTGTCTCTCCTCTTCCTTCTTGCTCTATCTTTTTTTTTTTATTCTTAAGATATAATTGCCAAAATATTGCATAAGTTTAAGATATGCAGTGGTTGGCTTGAAACATTTATATACAGTGTGTCTGTAAAGTCATGGTGCACTTTTGACCGGTCACAGGAAAGCAACAAAAGATGATAGAAATGTGAAATCTGCACCAAATAAAAGGAAAACCCTCCCAGTTTCTGGAGGATGATGTGGCAGCATGTGCGCATGCGCAGATGATGACGTAACACTGTGTATACAGTGGAGCAGCCCACGGCCATGCCAGTCGAGATGTGGATGGTACAGAGGAAAGTTCAGTGTGTTCTGTGGCTCGCTAAATTCGAATTTGTGACCAAAGTGCAACGGAATATTGGTGCGCTCATAATGAAGCGCCATGACATTAATCACTTAAAACAGAGAATCACAGACGTTATTCACTCTGTTACACCAGATGTCCTTACCCGTGTGTGGCAAGAACTTCACTATGGTTTGGATGGGTGTAGGGCAACAAATGGAGCCCACATCGAACTGCCTGAATAGGTATAAAACTGGGAGAGTTTTCCTTTTATTTGGTGCAGATTTCACATTTCTATCGTCTTTTGTTGCTTTCCTGTGACTGGTCAAAAGTGCATCATGAATTTACGGACACACTGTATTATAAAATGATGGCCACCATAGTTAGTACCCTTATAATGCCACATAATTATCTTTCCTGTTTTAAGATGAGACATTTAAGATCTAGTCTGTTAGCACCTTTGAGGACTAAAACTCGGTGTTGTTAACTATAATCACTATGCTGCTCACTACCTCTCTAGAACCTGTCTTCTTGTTGCAAGTTTTTACCCTTCAGCTCCTAGTAGCCACCATTTTACACCCTGCTCTCAGTCAATCTACTGAATGTTGAGGTTAAAAAAATTATCTTAAAACCTAAGAAAAGGATAAGACTGATAAGAAGAAATTAGCAGAAA
Source organism: Saccopteryx leptura (assembly GCF_036850995.1). Taxonomy (NCBI): domain Eukaryota; kingdom Metazoa; phylum Chordata; class Mammalia; order Chiroptera; family Emballonuridae; genus Saccopteryx; species Saccopteryx leptura. The sequence goes on from NC_089508.1 coordinate 181,013,019, forward strand.
TAAATACAAAGGGATGGTGAAACTATTATCTTCAAAATAATGATAGGATCAATACCACAGGAAAAGATGTTGGTTGATATCACTCACCATCAGGGAAATGCAAATCAAAACCACAATGAGATATCACATCACACCTGTCAGGATGACTGTTGTCAAAAAGACAAAACATAGCAAGTGTTGGCAAGGGTGGGGAGAAATGGGAGCCCTGTACCTTTTTAGTGGGATTGTAAAATGGTGCATCTATTACAGAAAAGAGTATGCAGATTTCTTCAAAACAGTAAAAGGAGAAATAATACACAATGTACAAATTCTACTTCTGGGTATGTTTTAGGTAGGATTTAGGAAAATGCAATCATAAACTATAATCAGATTTTCAATAATTAAAATCTCTGAGGATACCAACTGTGGACAAGGATGTGGAGAATCATGAACTCTCATACTCGACTTGTGAGCTGTTAATTGGTAGAACAGCTGTGGGAAATCTTTGGTAGATTTTTGGATAGGCTCACTTCAATGGTACATGTAGTCAGAAAGCCTGGGTCTAAATCCTTCTCATCCAATTATCATAAACTCTTGATTTGATTTTCTTATTTGTAAAATGAGGATAATGATTAAGGCTACTTCATTAGAATGCTATGAGCATTAGATCTGTTAATAAGTGTAACATCTGTAAAGTCTTAGAACAATGCCTGATTGATCTGGGAAGATGACACAGGGAATTTCAAATCTTTTAATATTTCTTTTTACTTTCTCTTAATTGAAAAACATTTGAAGCAAACTGGGTAATGATAAATTTTGCAAAGCATATGTAGAGTTACAGGCATTAATATTACTCACTTGAATGGTTTAATATATAAAAGTTTAAATTTATCACAATGAATTATAACATCTATTTTCTTACACTGGAGCTAATTTATTTACTCACCTGTTGGCCCCAGAAGCACTTAGCTTTGTAATCCTACTACCTTTAAAACCATAAGATTTACTTTCAGCATAGGTTTTAAGTGTATTTCACAATGACAGACTGACATTCCATGCACGTATAAATGTCCATTTAGTTTGATCAGACATGAATGCTAAAATTAAACTCAGATTACTAAATAATACTAATATAAAATGTTTAGTTCCTTAATCTCATTTAACATCAGTTAATTTTACTAGAATTTTGCCTATATCATTTTTTTGGTAAACTTCCTCGTTTAGTCACTCCACACTTTAGCCAGATTTTAAAATAGCCTAAAGTCATGCAGTTGGAGATAAACTTCTTCTTTGATACAACTGTAAATGTTGGTTTTGAAATTACTCATCATATCATCAAGTTACCAATATATTTTCATTCTTATTCTAGTGCCCCAGATGCCATTATTGGTTATATTGTTTTGGGGAATAAAAAATGTTGTATCATTATATCATAAATCATCTCTGAAGCATTTTCCAGAAATCAATGAACAAAATCATGTAATTTCAACATTTTCCTTAAAAGTAAATTGAGTTGTCAGACCGAATGATCTGGGAATTAAGGGAACAAACCTGAAAATTGTTCTCCGAGAAAGAGCTAGAGAGCAAGCGAGAGAGAGAGGAGAAATGGAGAAAACTGATAAACTATTAGTTCAGAAAAAAGGTTTCCCGAGTGCAGCCTCTTGAGTGCAGGATGTCATGAAGCTGAGAGGCAGTGTGTTGAAATCCACAACTATAGTGCGCAATGGCAGCAAGAAATATGAGCAAATATTTGTCAAATGGCTTGTAAATAAAATGTGTCTGGGCCCTGGCCGGTTGGCTCAGTGGTAGAGCATTGGCCTGGCGTGCGGGGGACCCGGGTTCGATTCCCGGCCAGGGCACATAGGAGAAGCACCCATTTGCTTCTCCACCCCCCCCCCTCCTTCCTCTCTGTCTCTCTCTTCCCCTCCCGCAGCCAAGGCTCCATTGGAGCAAAGATGGCCCAGGCGCTAGAGTGGCTCTGGTCGCGGCAGAGCGACGCCCCGGAGGGGCAGAACATCGCCCTCTGGTGGGCAGAGCATCGCCCCTGGTGGGCGTGCCGGTTGGATCCCGGTGGGGCGCATGCGGGAGTCTGTCTGACTGTCTCTCCCCGTTTCCAGCTTCAGAAAAAAAAAAAAAATGTGCCTGTTGATATTTCTTGAAATACAAACTCAGATTAATTGTTCTTTAGCTATTAGGAAATAATTTTCTTTAAAGGATTTTTTCACATATTCACATACAGTTACAGTGACCTTGTTTTTCTGGGAAGTGGCATTAGAGGAGAGGCTTATTATTTTTGAGCTCTATGTTTGATATAATCTCATCGTCTCTTTGTTATTCTGTCCTTTATTTCACTTGCCCACAGAGATGCATCAGCAAAAATATTGCTAGGAGAGATATGTGAGAGTCTACTGCCTATGTTTATGGTTTTGCGACTTACATTTAAGTCTTTTATCCATTTTGAGTTTGTTTTTCTGAATGGTGTAAATTGGTAGTCTAGTTTCATTTTTTTGCATGTACCTGTCCAATTATTCCAACTCTATTTAATAAAGAGACTGTCTTTACTCCATTGTACACTTTTGCCTCCTTTGTCAAACATTAATTAAACTTTCAGGGGAGGGTTTATTTCTGGGTTCTCTGTTCTGTTCCACTGATCTGTATGTATGCCTGTTCTTATGCCATTACCAGGCTGTTTTGATTATAATGGCCTTATAGTATAGCTTGATATCAGGAAGCGTGATACCTCCCACTTTGTTCTTCATTTTTAAGATTGCTGAGGCTATTCGGGTTCTTTTTTGGTTCCAGATAAATTTTTGGAATATTTGTTCTAGATCTCTGAAGTATGCCATTGGCATTGTAATAGGAATTGCACTGACTATAGATTGCTTTGGGTAGTATGTACATTTTAACTATGTTAATTCTTCCTATCCATGAACATGGTTATATGCTTCCATTTGTTTGTATCTTCCTCAATTTCTTTTTTCAATATCTTATAGTTTGCCGAGTATAAGAATTTACCTCCTTGGTTAAATTTATTCCCAGGTACTTCATTTTTTTGTGATATTGTTGTAACAGTGAAGTGTCTCTTTTTGACAGTTTATTATTGGTGTGTAAAAATACCGCTGATTTCTGAATATTAATTTTATACCCTGCCACCCTGCTGAATTCATTTATCAGGTCCAGTACTTTTTTGGCTGACACTTTAGGGTTTTCTATGTACAGAATCATGTTGTCAGCAAATAATGACAGTTTACTTATTTTCCAATTTGGATGCCTTTTTAAAATTTCTTCTTCTTGTCTGATTGCTGTGACTAGAACTTTCGGTACTATGTGGAATAAGAGTGGTGAAAGGAGGCACCCCTGTCTTTTATATTTACAGCACAATTATTGTTCAACATTTCACAGCTACACAAGTAGTCAGTAAAGAGGACCAGGGTGAAAGCTATTCCAGGGTCTGCACCTTCCACAAGACTTTCCTTATTTATCTTTAGATATCTTTTTTTAATGGATCATAGATTGTAACTCACTTTTAAGAATAAAGTTAAGAATGATGAATAAGAAATGATAGGGCCGGGCCCATTGGTTCAGCAGTAGAGTGTCAGCCAGATATGTGGAAATCCCAGGTTTGATTTCCAATCAGGGCACACAGGAGAAATGACCATCAACCTCTCCACCCCTCCCCCCTCTCTCTTTCTCTTTCTCTCTCTCTCTCTCTTTCCCTTCCCCTCCCATAGCCATGGCTCGTATAGTTTGAGCAATTTGGCCCCAGGTGCTGAAGATGGCTCCACAGTTTGTCTCAGGTTCTGAAATGACTCCATTTCAAGCAATGGAGCAGCAGTCACAGATGGGCAGAGCATCACTTCTTAGCGAGCTTGCTGGGTGGATTCTGGTTGGGGCTCATGTGGGAGTCTGTCTTTTTGCCTCCCTGCCTCTTACTTAATAAAAAAAATTATAATTCATATAAGATACAAAATACTCTGAATAATTTCTAAGATATACTAACTATTGGTTGTTTGCAGAAGAATTTTGTTTTTCTCAATTTTAGCCAGCTAATCACTTGGTGATGACACTTTGGGACTCCAGGGAAAAATATGGGATTTTCAACACTGGACTCTCAACAATGCTCTCTCCCTACAACCCCACTAAAATGTCAGTAAACCTTTCATACAGTCACATGTGTACAATGACAAAAGTGAATGAGAAAGAAATAACTATAGACTAGAGATGTCAATAGAATGCTGGAAGATAAAAAACAGATGGTCAGGTAGTCACTGACATAGCCAAGCAGAGAAAGCTAAACATGTATGCCCATAATTTTTCTCAGCGAGAAGCAATCCAGCCAGTATGCACAAGGCCATACAAGTTTCATGCATAAAGATATCAGACACTTGTGATTGTAGCCCTTGATGAATGGATCTGAAAAATACAATTGCTTGGAAATCTATTGACGTAGCCTTAGGCTCCCACAGATCTCATCACTCACGCCCTGCTTCTCTCTCATTCACATACGTATGTATGCAGCTAGAAGTCACCTCTCCAACCAGAATGCAGACAGCAGTTTCATTCTCTGGGTAAATTGTGCTTGGTAAGCCCTATCCTCAAGCACCAAGAAACAGGTGTGGCAACATCTTAACAACAGTCACTTTGGGATTTGAGAAGTCCTAATAAATAACAACCCTCTTTCCTTATCTGAGTTTAGAACCACCTGAGATAACAGACATACTTGAGACAGGCGAAAATCAAAAGACAAGCTTTATGATGGGGATGGACTATTGGGTCAGATGTGCCTTTAGATGTTAAACTTAACAACAACAACAACAACGAAAGTCTTGATGATTCTTCTCCCAAGGATTCCATTAACTGATTTACTCTGTCAAAATGAAAATGGTGACATGCTAGGCTGGCCATGTAGGTTTCTCTGCTGCAAAATTGAAGGCTCATGAACCTCAGGTGATGAGCCCCCGGTTACCTCTGACTCACTCGCCCTAATCAGGTAATGGAATTGGTGAGAGGGAAGGAGAAAAGTCCCCTAACAACACTGTAGGTGACACAGAAGTTAAGTATTGAATCTGATTCCCAGCCTCTTTCTTGCACTAATTCTCAGAAAGCTGGCATCCAGACAGAGGGGCACCCTCACCCCCACTTCCAGCCCACCCCAGGGAACAGATTTTTAAACTTTTCTTTAGTGATTTAAGTGCTTCAATGAAAATGCCAAGAGACAATAAACGTGTTTTTTTTTTCTGTAGGATGATTAACACGTCACTATTTCTTTTGTCTGTGTTTTTATGTTTTTTTTTTTTTTCATTTTTTTTAATATCAAATGCAAAATGAGAACCTTAGGCTGAAACTCATTTCATTTGGATCTTTACTGTTTACTTCTGCTGGGTGAAGTATTTCCCCTGCCACAGCTGTCTGTTGGTCTGCGAACTTCCCCGCCAGCCCCACGCCCTCTTCAGTCCTGGGAGTCATCATTCCTCACCCACAATATTACGATTGCACTCAGCCTCCAGAATGGTCCATTTTGGGGACATTACAACACTGCTTGCTACTGATTCTTTCAAAGCCTGAATCTGCCTCGGCAATTATGGTACATAGACTACCATTTACCAAACCCCTAGAAGGCTTTTCTGCATCCATACATCATTTATCTCTGCTTGTTTGCTTACATTCTTGCTTCATTTCTTTACCTTATTTTAAAAGTAATAGATGCTCATTACAGTAAATATAGAAAGACTACCAAAAAGGCAAAAATAAAATTACCTGTATTAGCTCCACTCAGATAGAGGTGAAGCACTTTGAATACTTCAGTACGCATTTTTCCAGCCGAGTTTTGACTTTGCCTTTCTACCTACCCAAATTTGGTCCTAAAAAATATGTTTACTACGAAGAAATTTTGATCTCATCACTCATTAGCTTTTTGTTTTGAAAACTGCATGGATGTTTCAAGTACAGAATTCAAAGTGGTTGAAAATATATAGAAAAGTATTGCAATGATAATATTGATCCATCTTGAATCATAGTCGAACACTGAAATGCAGAAGATAATTTGCTCAACATTCTTATCAATTAGCTGGGCAATACAATAAAACCACAAATCCTTTATACAGTTTATAGGCCATAAAACTACATAAGAATATCAACCTAAAATAAAACAGAAAACAGCTAGCATTGTCAGCAGTGAAATTTGAGATGAGAAAAATATCAATACTGTTTTTAAATTATATTGACACAGTAAAAAATTTTACAATGCTGAAAACAACTTGGTATAATTCTTAATGCCTAACACTGGCCGGCCCAAGAATCAATTCTGATTGACAAAACTAATTTTTGAAAAAAATTACTTATTTGTGGTTTGTTTCCTATGAGACTATTTTCCTATCAGTTACATTTGGAATATATAATATGAAGGACTGGAGAGCACCAACACAGCAGAAGCTACCATCAGCCAGACTTAAACAAAAATTTGGTAAATTAAGCAATCCTCATTGTACACTGTATCAGAAAATAACTGTTTCTGGTGACAAGCATGCTTAAACTGCCCTATTCAAAATATTGATCAAATAACTACATTTGTTTAGTTGGGTCATCATAAAAACACTTTTTTTTTTTTTTTTTTTCTGAAGTTGGAAACAGGGAGGCAGTCAGACAGACTCCTGCATGTGCCCGACTGGGATCCACCCGGCATGCCCACCAGGGGGCGATGCTCTGCCCATCTGGGGCATTGCTCTGTTGCAACCAGAGCCATTCTAGCACCTGAGGCAGAGGCCATGAAGCCATCCTCAGTGCCCGGGCCAACTTTGCTCCAATGGAGCCTTGGCTGTGGGAGGGGAAGAGAGAGACAGAGAGGAAGGAGAGGGGGAGGGGTGGAGAAGCAGATGGGAGCTTCTCCTGTGTGCTTTGGCCGGGAATCAAACCCGGGACTCCTGCACGCCAGGCCGACGCTCTACCACAGAGCCAACCGGCCAGGGCCAAAAACACTTTTTGATAAAAATTCATCAACATTGGTTTAATTTGGTTAAAATATTCCTTAAATATACTGAGAGGTACAGTTAAAGGGTTCTGGGTCAAAAAAGCAGTATAACATGGCCAGGTCAAAATTTCATATATCACTGGTTTCCCACTCACGCTGAATTGTAAGTGTAATGCTGTATATTTTATTTGGTCTCCAAAGGTTCTACTGATATGCTAAGGTTGTGGGTTTGACCTCTGGGTCAGGGCACATACAAGAATCAATGAAATAATTGGGACAACAGATCAATGTTTCTTTCTCTCTCCCCAGCTTCCACTCTCTATGAAACCAATCAATAAAAAAAATAAAAAATCATAAACAGTTAAAAATCATTAAATAGAATTCTACACGTATTCTACCTCTAATCTTATCTATTTCAGACTGATAAATTTTTATTTAAAATACTGTCATTTTCTTCATCTTAAAGAAATGTAAGAAATCATGACTAATGTTGTTGAACCTGTTTGTGCCTCTTTCTGCTCATACTCTCATAACTTGTTACAAAAAGTTCTGTCACACTGCTAATATATTCCTTCCATTTGTAGTTTTCAAATCTCCAGAAAGACCTGACCGCAAGCCTACCTCTGCCATGTATTAGTGGCAGGGTTTCCATTTTAAAGTTACTTAATCCTCATTGTTTAAATTTTCCTTAGGGTAAAATTGGGGGAATAATCTTACCAATATCCTTTATGTTGCTGTATGGACCAAGGAGATCATTTATAAAGCTACTTAGCACTGTGTTTTGGTAGATGGTACATTGAGTAATAAATGCTGAGTTATTACTAGTGTCAGTATCTTTAACAAAATTAAGGTTCATTCCTAAATCCATACAATGCTCTCCTTTTGGAGTGGCTTTCAACTAGGAACTTGACCTTTCCATCAGTGACAACCTCCCGATGACAACATGCCCCTCTAGAAAAGAGGAAACACGGCAGGAAACAGCTGGTATGGAGTCCTACTTCCCACTTCATGGGTGTGAGATGCCCTGAGCTATATAATCACTGCCCTCTTGAGCCATGCACAAATGATCATTTTGTGTGCTGGCTGCTCCACTGTCCTCTGTCAGCCCCCAGGGGGAAAAGCCAGGCTTGCAGAAGGAGGCTCCTTCAGAAGGAAGCAGTGTTGAAAGCTCCCTGAGTCAAGATGAGTGGAGAACCATCCCAATAAACACACTTAGGATAAAAAACAAACAAACAAACAAAAACAGAAAAATGAGTAAACTAGATGAGTGATTGGAGTAAATATAAATAAACCTTAGAGTAAAAAAATCACATTTTACAAAAGACGTAAAATGGCCATGCAGCTATGGAAATATTTATAGAAAGGTACAATAATATTTGCAATATATTTTGTACAGAATAACGTCTTCTATAAGACAATGGTGATAATGGAATACAGTACAACTTCTAATATCAGCATGGTTCTGTATCCACTATAAGACAATTGGTGAGAGATTATGCATGTTGATACTATAATCTGTATGCACAAAGAAGCAATGGCACCATTAGCTGCAGAATTTGGACTTCTCGTGCAAAAACATAAGGTTAAAGACATTTTTTAAGGCAATTTTGTTAAATCACATGTACTTTTCATGAAAATTTGTTGCAGTAGAAATTACTGTTTAATTTCCAATTGGTTTGGCTTTAGAATTGTTCAAAGAAAGATCTAGCAGAGTATCATCTAAAAACCATGTTCAGTTTTCAGGGTTATCTTTAAATGCAACCTTTAAATTGGGTAGTTTGTAGGAGATATCAATGATATGCACAGATCTCATCAAATGCACTCTTATCAAAAAGGCACAGCTATAATCAGTGCTACTGATCAATGCTTATCTCTTACTTGGTGGAAGGTCAAAAAAGTGGAATAAAAGTAATAGGAAATAGGATACATTTTTTCCCAGCTAATGTCTTCATGAATAGCTAGTAAATATAGTACATTTAAGCCTAAATATTACAGTATTTTTATTCTTAATTTTCATGGAAAAACAACAGATCTATTTGTTGATACAAATGTTCCATATAGAAGTCTCAATCTCTTGATTTTGCAGGTTCATGATTCCAAGAGTATCAGTCTAAAAATACCTTCATGTTCCAAAATAGCAAATATGGTTACGAAGTAATGTAGTTGTTTGTATATTTACAATTTAGCATTATTCCAAAGACAATGTCAGCCCCTAAGTTTTCTACCTGCCCCCAAATACATTTCAAAGAATATGTCCTAATTTTCTTTGTTGCCTATTTTAATTGCTTGGGGCATCTATCTATCTATCTATCTATCTATCTATCTATCTATCTATCTACCATCTATCTACCTATTTACTACCTAACTACCTACCTACCTACCTATCTATTTATCTATATATCCATTCTCTCTCTTCCATATATATCACATTTGGCATCATATTTAATGCCACATTCTCATTTCTTCAAGTAAAGTTAGTTTTTATACCAGAACATATTTTCTTTTATAAAATCATGTTGACTTGTGAATATATTATCAAAGCTCACAATGTGATGAAACTCATCATTTTGGCAATTTCTTGTATTTTGAACAAATATGGAGACATCCTGTAAGTCAGCTAGTATTTTTTAAGCATCTTGTCAGAAAAGTACCATTTGTTAGTCTGTCCCATGATGGACTGAAGTGTGTACAAGTACGTCCCCTGTACTGGTGGAGTTTTTAATCAAGAATGTGCCTGTGCCCATGTGTGTGTCTGATGGGGAGTGTGGGGATAATGGTGAGAGACAGGCACAAGAAAGATTAAGCTGCAGCATCCAAGCTAGACTAGGAGGAAGTGTCAAAAATGTTTGTTATTTCAACCATAAGTGCTCTAGGAATTCAAAGAAGAAAGTGGGTATTGCTAAAATCTAAAGTAAGCATTGAAAAATTAAAAAAAAGAAGAGATAATGTTTGGGAATGCAGAGAGGATGATCAGCTCAAGCAAACAAAAGGAGGAGGATTTATTTTTCACATATTGGATTCAGCTGCTCAGACAAAATGGCTTTATTCTCAGCCTCACCATGAAAGTGAGGTAGTTGCCTGCAGGACTGTGACTACAATTGCAGGTTGGTTTAAGACCATAGGAAAGAGAATGTTCCTTGAATAAGCCCTGGAAATATAGACAAGAATTAGCTCTGATTGGGATGTGTTGGTCTTAAAACCAGTAACTATGGACAGAGAATGCTATCCTCTGATTGCTCATGAAGATAAAGGTGGTATCACATCCTCTTAAACATTCCCCCAGAATGAAGGGAGAAGGAACGCTCATGACAAAAGCAATATAAATCCAACAATCCCAGGCTCCTATGCAGTTGTATAACACTTACTGTCTATTTGTTTTCAGTAATTTACAGGATAAATTGGCATAATTACTAGCCTTTTGCAGACATACCACTGAGGTTGTAATTACAAAAGTTCCTACCTTTCTTTCATGTTATTGCTAGGACTCATGATCACTACCATTTACTGAGAGTCATTTTTCATGCATTGGGCTTGGTGCCTTTTGTACGTCATCTGTACTAAACCCATTTCAGTGAAAGCCTCTTTCACAACGTATACACATAGCAAATCATCATGTTTACTATAAATATCTTACAATTGCATTTGTCAATTATACCTCAATAAAGAAAAGTAAATTTAAAAAATAAAGATATGTAACAAAGATAAAAAGAAAATCATTTCCATAATCCTGATTTTTCTTCTTAAAAAGTACTACTGAGATAAAATTAGAAAATTAGCCATGTTAGTTATAAAATAGTATAATACTGCCTTATTGGTAACTCTGATTATTCATAGCAAAAGGCTACCATATGCAATCCTGTACATTCATTCTATGCAAGGCAGGCAAGGACGCAGCCAAAAATCTCCAATATGTGGACATGACCCAATTTACTCAAGGTCGCTCAACCAATCTGTGTTAAAATCAGAAATGAACTACAGCTCGTAATGGAGCCCTCATTTCACTAGACTGCATTGTCTGATAGAAGTGGGTGGCATTCATCATGGTGACATATTACCTGTAGGCAGGACCAATGAGGTGTGACATTCATAATAATGAGAAAAGAGGGAAAGAAAGTCCATTTATTCATGTTAAAGAGTACTCCTCTTCTACCATAACCTCAGATTTACCAGTACGCTTATTTCCTCCCATGGACCTATCACAATTAGGGGGAACAAGATGGAAGAGCAATAATGGGGGTAAAGAACGCATCTGGAGTGAAATGGATTTTTAGACTCCATCCTTTCCCTGTCTGTCTCCAGACCGAATCTGCAGTCAATACTAACCAAATGTGAACACATTTGAAGAAGCCATTTTTTTCCAGCTCCTTATTATTTGCTTCCTTTAGTTGTCATACAAAAAGTACCTTTTTCAGAGGCAGAAATGTTTAAAAGGTATTTAAATCTGACTTATTGTCCTCTAATAGGACTCACGCCTTCACTGATGACATTAATTATTTGCAAATATCAGGTGCAAGTTTATTACAGTGGATGTATATTTTACAGCTCAAAATATTTAAATAACTTTGAACAGTAATTGCATTTCTTAACAGTCTCTTGTGAGAAAATAAAATATAGTTGTTTTTTTCCCTGACCTTCAATTGCAGGAAAATTACTTCATTATTATTTTCTTCTGTTTTTAATAAACTGTCTCTACAATCACTTACTTTTATGTTACACAATCGGAAGCATATTTATAAATAAATAAAAATACCTTTTTATGAATAATATATTTCCATAATCTCTATGTGTGGCCAAAGTACAATATAATATACATACACTGCGCACGAAGACATACATTCGTCAGAATAAAAAATTATATCAAATAAAAATTTAAAAATATAGACCAAGTTTTACTGAATCTTCTCTTCTTCTTTAGGTTAATTCCTTTTAACATTTGTTAGCTCATCTATATATGTGTTGCCTTTACCAAACCATTTTGGAATGTGATATCTACCTACTACTCAAAAGCAAAGCATTGTTCTCTCCCTTGTGCAGACCCTGTCCTTTCCTTTATTAACACAAAAGAAGCTCACAACTATCATTTAGGTTACTTTCTAACATTTTTACACTTTGAAGTGAAATTTCTACATCTCTTCTATCTTTATTTTAATGGGTTCCCTTTTGACTAGCACACGTCATTTGTATTGTCACTTAACTTTTTTTCATAAATAGACAATTGTCACAAACTCTCAAGGACTTTTTTTTTTGTATCTGATACTGTAATAATCATTTCAGCTTCTTTACAAGACCTGTCAGCTCAAAATTTGGCAAATTATCAGTGCCCTGATCCAACTCATTCATACAGTTTTGAATGTGCCAGAGCCAAAGAAATGCCTGAACATTTCAAATTGGTGTTGACATCCATCCATCACTTGTAGGCTACAATTTGACCTCTCTCCATTATTGGTGATGAAATATTTCTATACCTGGCCCAATAACACTTCTTGGAACTCTGTCAAATGCCTTCCTAAAATGCAAAAGCACTATGGCTTCCAGTCTATAAAAACTATGTTTGGGGACAGGTACAACAAATAGAATGTTCGCTTATATTACAATAAATAGTTCAATGTGCATGGCTGTGAAAAATAAAATTTTCACTAATTCTAAACAATACTATGAAAAAAATATGATATCAGATATCTTTATCTTGTTTAGAGAACAATTACCATTATTTGTATAATTCTTAGTTAAAGAGGAAAAGGGTTGCATGTCTCCCCTTTTGTATGGGTAATTGTTTTATCTTTAAGAAGAGAACCTTACCCTCAATCAGAACCAGTCAAATAAGTCCTTTCCAAGGTGAAGTATAGTTAAATGCCTACAGAGCATTGCAGACTCCTCAATAGAATTCCCCAGATAGAGCCCTTGATCCTAAAGTAGAGTGCTCTTTAAACCAAGATTTTTTCCTTGTATATATAAAGAAAACAGCAATTAGTATGATATTTTGTATAAAATGCTTGTTTTCCTTCATATACAATGGTAATGATTGGCACTTTGTTGTTGTTGTTGCGGGGATATCCTATTGAACACATTTGCCAGAAATAACCATTTAAGAATATTTTATAGCATTGTGTTTAACCCTTCTTTTTATTCCTCAGAGCATTTATTTTAGAGTTTCAAAATGACTCTCCTTTTCAAAAGGAGAAACAGAGAAGCATCTGAAGGAATTGGGGTGGTAAATAATCACCTGCAAAGATGAGAGTCTAGATATGCCATTTCACTGATTGTAAATAATGTTCCTGATGTTTGTCTGGAAAAGAAATGGCTCATCAACTTCTTTTAAGATGATGTTCACTCTTCTACCAAGGCACCATGCTTGCTGTGTTTGACCTGAACTATGGCAGGAGATTCTGAAATTTTATCATGCGCCTCACATTACATTGAACAGGACAGTCTTTTCCAGTTTAAATCAAATGTGTTTGCTTTCTGAATGCCATATTTTTTATTTTACTTTGCAAAGAAATATTTTATACATGAATTGCTATCAGATGACTTAGTTGAGGAAAAAAAAAATTGTGATTATCATTAGATGGCATACCATTATGTCAGCCCTCTTTCTAGTAAAAGCAATTGTTTCTTATTTCCAGAGAAGTCACCGAACAATTTTCATCATCGTTAGAACTGGAACTGTTATCACGGACCAAAGGAACGTTTGTCTTATTATGAACCATTCCACTAAGTGCAAACAGGAAGAGTGGTGAGTTTTTACTGGGTACTCAATTAGGAGGAGGCGGTGCTAAGGAAAGGGTCCAGCCTTCCTCCATTCCCTCCATTAGGGGAAGCTCTAGCAATGTGGGGCCTAGCTGGGTTTCACTCCACAGGCCGCTGCGGCCAGCTAGTCATTTCCACAGGGCTACAAAACATACTGAATTTTACAAATGAGGACACAGGCATTGTCTGTCCTTTTCCTTCCTGTGTCACAAGCCAAGTGAATTTTTTAAATATGCACGTCAGTGTCTGAACAATACTTGGTTGGGTTCTGTTGATACGTGCAAAGTGGGCCTCTTTGAGTCTATCAGCTCAACAAGAAACATTTTTCTGGAGCACTTAGAGAAGGTGCTGAAAGAATCACAAGGATGGGGGTCCCTCGTCATTGCAGGGATTAGGTTCCAGATCTCCCGGGGATAGGGCATAGGCGAAAGTCGGCCAAGTAGCGACCTTATATTGATTTTATTATTTATATATATTTTAAGGCTTTATAAACCCTCCCCACTCTCTTATAAACCTTTACCCCACTGTTATTAACCTTTCCCACATTACTTTTTTTATTTTACAGCAAAAATAATTAAAATAATAAATATGGAATATACCTATATACTGCAAAATCCTGTGATACAGTGAAAAATTCGCAATACAAAATTAGATATATACAATTTAAAAATCCTCGATACAGGGAGACCATGAAAAGTGAATCACGATATGGCGAGGGACGACTGTCGATCAAAATTAAAGAATAAAAAATGAGTAGAAGCCCAAGACACCAACTAAGCAGGGAAAAACCTACTCAAGAATTCTTTCATAATCTATTTCTGATTTTCATAATTATGCTAGAATAAATACTATCATACAGACTCTACCACATACCTAGACAGTTCTAAGAAGTTGCTATAACTTACCTATTTTATACTGCTCACAAAAATTAGGGGATATTTCAAAATGAATGTGAAGCGATAAAATATCCCCTAATTTTTGTGAACGGTGTATTTCTAAATGATATGCGATGTAACTAACTCTTACAAAGTTAAGTAACTTGTCCAGGTCGTGCAGCGAGTAGTAAATGGAGAAATACGGTTTCTGTCAACTAGCAATACAGTATTTATTATTCAAATACGTTCACAAAGATTTTTTCCGAGATCTCTCCTACCAGTCCTTTTCCCCTAATAATCAAATGAGTAAACATAAAAATAAACTGGAACAATTAGCTTGTTACTTCTACCCTTAGTTTTTATATAAGAAAGTATCTGACTTCATTTTTTCCAGTGAAATTGTTATGTTCTTCTATATCTCAAATTGGCCATGAGCAGATGGCCGCTTCTCCTGTGTGCCCTGACTAGAAATTGAACCCAGGATGTCTGTATGCTGGCAGATGTTCTATGCACTTAGACAACTGGCCAGAGCCAAATATAATTTTTTACATTGCATTTATTGTTCCTTGTCCAGATAGTTTGGTTGGTTAGAGCATTGTCCTGAAGCACAGAGGTTGCTGGTTTGATCCCCGGTCAGGGCACACACAGGAACAGATTGATGTTCCTGCTCTTTCCCTTCCTCTCTCTAAAATCAATAAAATAAATATTTTTAAAAAATAAAATAAAATAAAATTGAACGTATAGTGGTATAATTTTTATATAGTAACTAAATTTTTTAATGAGTGCATATGTCATGTTTGGCAATAGAAAGAAAAAATAAGATCTTAATTACATATCTTAAAATTAGATAAATTTATACTTAAAGATTAAAAAATAATTATTCTGATTATTTTAATCAAACAATTATTATAGATAGTTTCAACAGGTGAAACCATGATTCCACTGACTACCAATTATTCAAACAGTTTCATTAAAGTGACCTATAACAGCAGAATTAGAAGATTTGTATTTGTATATTTACATACTTGGTGATTATAAAGCTATAAATTTCCATTAAACAATGTATGGCATTGCAATCCTTGGATTTTAATATGTTGCTATTATGTTATCATTTAGCTCAAAACATTTTCTAATTTTTCATGTGAATTTTTAACATTTGGGTTACATAGAATGGTATTGCTTATTTCCCAAGCATTTGGGGCATCTTTTAGTAACTTCTCTGTTGTTATTTATACTTAAATTTCTCTATGCACAGAGAATTTACTGTGTATAATTACTAATCTTGATTTTGAGAATTATTTATTGCCCGCTTTATGGTACATTTTAGTATATTTTCTAGATACACTAAAACATTATTTATTCTGTATTGGGTTACTATAACATTCTATATTTATTTTTTCCATCTTGGTTTTATTTATTTTAATAAAGATCCTTAACATGAGATGTACTCTCTTAAGAAATTTTTAAGTGTACAATAAAATGTTATTAACATTAGATAAAATGTTGCAAGAAAATCTCTAGAACTTTTCATTTTGCATAATTAAATTTTATGTCCATTTTCTACTCCCCACTTTCTATGCCCCGAGTCCCTGTCAGCTATTTTGCTCTCTGTTTCTATGAGTTTGACTATCTTAGATACCAGGCATATTGAGTCAAATCATGCAGTATGTATGCTTCTGTGACTGATTTATTTCACTTAGCTTGATGTCTTCAAGGTTCACCCATGTCACATGTCAGAAATTACTTCCTTTTAAAGGCTGGATAATTGCCCATTATATGTATATATCACATTTTCTTTATTCATCTGTCTGTGTGTATGAATATAATATGTACAAATAGATGGATTGATGGGTGAGTGGATAGATACAGCGTCTGTCATAATAACCATTACCATACACAAGAAAATATCAAAGGCCTTCCGCCTACCTGTCTTCAATCTGCTCCCTTTAACTTAGACGCCTGGCAATCACTGATCTCCATTTGTTATGACAGCCTTGATTTCTTTGCCCCTTCCCATAGATGGAGTCATATAACAGGCAGTCTTTCATGTGTACGTTCTTTCAAGGAGTATCACGCTTTTGAAACTCATCTATCGGGTTAAATACATCAGTAGTTTCTTTCTTTTTATTTGAGTGGTATTCTAGAGTTTGGATAAACCCCAATTTCTACAACCATCCACCAGTTCATAAAACTCTTTTTCAAAGGAAATCTTCAAAAGATGTTTTACTTCTAAATGTCAGAAGTGAGCAGCATTTTTAAAAAAATATACTCAAAACCTGTCATCTTCCCAAATCCCCATCTATACACCGCTGGTAGTTAGAGTGCATGCAACAGTCACCGAGAGAGCCCGTGTGCCAGGCACCCTTGTAGGAAATTCACCTCACAGCACTTCTAAGTGAAGAGTGAAAAAAAAAAAAAAAAAACAGTTGAAATCTATCATAGATTTTTCCAGAAAGTTCAAGTATATGTCTGCATACTATCTAAAATTTTCTAGCTCCATTTTGGTTTTAGTCATGAATCTTTCTATGTCAAATACTTTCACATTTGCCTTGAGAAGATGCTAAATTTCTTTGTATTCCTCAAGTGTCACACTATGACCCATTTTTATTCACAGCAAACACCAGCTAGGTAGACACAAGTTATTAAATATTAAAAAAAAAGAGTGTCTCCATTTTTGAACAAGGCAGTGCAGTAGCATGGTTAAAACACAGGCTCCAGAACACGTCTAGATTCTGGACTCATTTCTGCCACTGATGAGTTGAATATGTGGTCAAGTGGCTCAATCTCACTGTCCCTACCTGGAGAAACTGGAGAAATAAGAGAACCCTCTTCAAAGGGTATCGGTTACATAATTCATTGCATATACTGTGACTTGCTTAAAACAGAGCCTTTCGCATAAGCATTTCTCACTGTTAGCAGTATTAACCAGATAACAGAGTTGGTTCTGAGAATTTGTGTGTGTTTTGTGTAAATGGGGTTTATGCATCTAACACTGTGATATTGGAAAATTTAGCTATCAGAATGAAGCAAAAATAAACAGTTCTTTAAAACAAGTCCTGCCTGACCTGTGGTGGTGGGACGCAGTGGATGAAGTGTTGACCTGGAGCGCTGAGGTCGCCGGTTCAGAACCCTGGGCTTGCCTGGTCAGGGCATATATGGGAGTTGATGCTTCCTGCTCCTCCCCCCTTTCTCTCTCTCTCTCTCTCTCTCTCATTCTAACTCTCTCTCCTCTCTGAAATGAATGAATAAATGGAAATTTAAAAATAAATAAATAAATAAATAAATAAACCAAGTCCATTTATTGTGTATGTGTGTGTGCTCATATTGCTTTAGGATCATGATTGGCATGGCTAAGACCCGGAGCTTGATTCTACTGAGTCAGGGGCACTTTCTTTCAGTTCCCAGGATCCTTCCTCCTGTTTTGCTTTCAACTCTATTAGGTTTCATTTTAACTAAAAGTAATTGTGAATCTAGAAAATTAAAGAATTTGAACACTGCATGATTCAAATGGAACCACTTTTTACTGGTTGGATTCGATGATTTGTCTGATTTGCTTCTGGACGATTCCTTTTGTCTGTTCTTCCATACATATTCTAAGCCTGGATTCCTGACCAGCACTGCTGCCTATAAATTATGTTTTTGTATATTCACAGGGGAGACATTGAATCTGGAGACTCATCCTCTCATGAAGATATTCACAGGCTTTTTGGACACAGATTGCAGATCTCTTTGTAACGTCCCTTCCTTGTAAAGAAATAATGTTTTTTCTTCATATTCATAAATACCTACTAAATCAGAAATATGGGCAGCAGAAATCATAATCCTTTTATCCCAGGCTAACACTAGAAGATTCATTTTCTTTTGGTGGTTGCTTCATGCCCTATAAAGTTTTAAAATCGATGTTTTAAAAGTGTCCTATAATCAGATTTCCCATGGCCTTTATCTTAACTAAAATGTTGACTCTCTTACATTGTACCAGAATCTAGCTTGGTAACTCAAACCTTACACTATAAAATAGGTTTAGTTACATAGTTAAAGAATTCATAATCTCTCTAAGCTTTATTAAAAAAATTCTTTGCTTCAATATTACAAAAGGAAAATCGATTTATGATAAGCTGAATAGATGATAGAACCTTTTCTTCAAGTGGTTTTCATTTTTGACTCTTGTATTATTTGGGCTTGGAAAATCATTTTCATTATAAATCCTTGTTAGAGAAGCAATTTTATAACTATATATTATACTGTGATTAATAATAAAAATTTAATGTCAGGTTTTGGTCTTTGTATCATCAGAGATAAAAGTAGACGCATAAATCTCCTATCTCCTTGATTGCTAAAGATATTACAAAGCACAGCTAAAAATAACTCCATACAATCAAGTTTGACCTTTTAAGATTCAAAAAGATTTTAGGCCATCTTTTTACTTTTCTGTTTCAAGAATCAACTACTCTGTTAAGAAGTTGAAAAAGAATAAGATTGAACTTTAAAAATATCTCAGAATAAACTTTCCTGGTTTTATTTTTATATCTTTTCTTTTTCCAAGTTATTTCAAAGTAATTTTGATTTCTGTGTAATTATTATATCATATCTTCAGTTTTCAAGGTAAAGTAACTGATATATATTATAGCAGGAAAATGAACTAAATTCTCTTTTAAAAGAATGTATACTTAGATGTTAATAAATGAAACAAAATGTTTACTCCTTTCCAAAGAATCAATTACAGAGGTATAAATTAAATATCAGCCTAAGGAGTAATATTTAAGATATTTAGTGAATATAGACCTTCAGTTATCCAGACAAATATATCAGTATTTCTGGCAATGTTGATACTTCCTTTTCCTTAATAAAGAATTAATAGTATTTTACTTTTTTCTTTCTACATGAGCTAGCTATCAGCCTCACAGATTCTTCTAATAATTCATCAGAAAACTAATGAACTCCCCATCTGTGTAAGTCTGTGCCCTATAAAGGACATACGGCCCACATGGTGTTCTGAAGAAATAAAGAACAGTTACTCTTTGAATAATTTATCTAAGACACTCTTTTTGAAAATCCAGGTCTTTCTAAATTTTGCTAAAAACTGATTACAGAGTCAGAAAGATACTGTTTTATTCAGGTCCCCCCCCAAAATATATGTACATTACTATACTTCTTGATTACTAGATTATGCAAAAAGTGCTGGGTAGATTTTTACCATATGTGGAAGAATATTTGAAACGATTTGAATTACAGGCATATCTTCTTTACCTGGTAAACTGCAAGTTGTTGATGATGGTTGGATTCCTGTTCTTCTAGAAAAATACTCATGGGCTTTCCTCAAAACAGTCTTTGGAATCTTCCTCAGTTTGAAGTCTCCACCACTAGAAGACATTAGCACAAGCCTTCAATCATGGTCAGCTCCAAGTTTTTCATCTGTAGAATGAGGACAAGAGTAAGTTATACACCTCATAGCGTTGTTAAAAGATTGAATGAGATGAGGCCATTGAAGTAGCTAGCAGAGTATCTGGCATATAAAAAAATATTCAATTAAGGTTAGTTAGTTATCAGTACCACTATTATTCTTAGGAATCTGTATTGTTTCTTAACTACAAAACATAAGAAATAAACCAAATTGGACTTCTGAATAATACTGGTGTAGATAGAAGATATTTAGTCCCCCACAGTGGGCAGTTTTCTCCCCTTGTGTCACTAGTTTATCCATCAAATGTACTTTAACAAAGAACAACCATGCACAATTATTTCCCATCAATCAACACATATTTATTAACAACCATTGTCCATTTAGTGTCTATTATATAATAACATATAAATGTTGAATAGAAGATATTTTAGGGTACAAGGCATGGATGGTCTACACTCTGAAAGAACTGACATTTGAGGCTGAGTTAGAAAAGACTAATGCATTCACATAGGTTATTCATGAATAATACAATGGAGTATAAAACTGAAGGCTAAATATCAAGGCCTAAAATGTTGATGTTGTAGTGTACTGGTAAGAAGGTCTTTGGAGGAAAGTGACAAAATCCAACTCAGATTCGATGAAATAAAAGATATGCATTTATTGGTTTATATAAATGAAAGACTGAGGTTAGATATCAAGCATGGCTGGATCCAGGGAATCAAACAATTTCATCAGTTATAAGTTTCTCTCGATGTCTCCTTTACATATTTTTCTGCATTAGCTTCATTTTCATGGAGGCAGTCACTGTAGACTGATGAAGTTGTTGGCATCTTCTGACTCTTGAACTCAAAATCTACCAAGACTAGAATGTGTCTCATTGATGTTGCATATCATACTCATCCTGAAACTGAACAAGGGGATGATGCTATACAGTCAGGCCTGGCTCCAGCCCTTTCAGAGGTAGAAAACACTAATTCTGGGGGAGGAGTTACTTCCCCAAACAAAAGGTGCTATTATCAGTGCATATATAGATATACTTAAATACTGTAAATAATTTGCATGCATTGTGACATTTCTCCTCTATTTCTAGAAACCACTATCTAAGAATCAAGATCATTGTCTATTTAATCAACATACTGTTACTATATCTGACAAGGTTAATAATTACTCCATGTCATCAAATATAGGGCTTATACTGCAATTTTCCAAGATATTCAAAAAATGGATCGACTGTTTATGCAATTCACTGAGGCTCAGAGGGCAAAGAGTGAAGTGTCCTCTTTTGACATTTTCTGTTTTTCTGGAAATAAAAGACACTGTAAATTCCTAGAAGGACCTGCATTGCTAAATAGCTATTGCTCTATCCCTCCCCCAATAGTTCAGATGAAATCTAAACTTAGATTGAATACTAAAATAAAAATTCCTACATTTTAACTTAGAGAAAAGTTGTAATAAAACTTACTCAGATAACATATGCAATGTGGGTTCTTTCAAAGTGACCCACTTTAATAGACAATAATGTTGAAATGACTAATTCTGAAGGAGATAGAATAGATAGAAAGAGAGAGAGATAAGATAGATGGTAGATATCAATATGTATTGATAAAAATCAGTCAGTAGTCTATTGTTTATAATTAGCAGAAAGACGTTTTAAATATGCTCATCAAACCAAGGAGGAAGTGGGGAGAAGAATTGAAACTAGACTGTGAAGGTGAAGGGCCAGCTTCAGAAACAGCTTCATTCATGGTCAGATGACAGCAGAAGGTCTTGTCTCTCTTGCTTCCTAAGTATCCACTTTTCAGTCAGCTTTGCTTGACTTGTGTTCCACACACTTTCTTTCAAGCTCTGTCCACTAGGTGGCCCTTCACAGTCCAAAGTTAGATCCTCATCATCTCAAGGACAAGGACTGAGAAATAAAGTCTTTTAATCATCTCAACATCATCACTAGTTCTGGCTCTATTCCATGCCCATCCCCGAAGTAATCGCTATGTACGAGAGAGGGCAGAGAGAAGGGGTTGCAATTCTTTAAACTGGTCAAGTCTGAGTCACACAGTAACTCCAAAAACCTGGGGTGAGTTCAATACCACCAGAGCCAAATCAAATGGCTTGTTATTATGGAAGGGTTCATTTCCCCAGTGCAAATATATATACATACACACACACACACACACACACACACACACACATCAAGATGTTATTAAAAGGAGATTGTATGGATAGATGGAACATTCCAAAAGTAGATGCTTATCAGCAGGTTTGACTCCAGATCACCAACTCTTCCTGTACAAACCCCACCACGGCTCCTGCAATTCCCATCAAACCTTCAGCAACTATGAGTAAGCTCCAAGTTGTTTTTCAGTGTGCTTTCAAATATGTTAAAACGCTTCATTTACATATCAGCATAGCAAGGGGAATATTACCATCTCATATTGCAGATGGGGAGCCTGCAGCATACCTGAGATGTGTGCATGGCCAGAGGGCAAGTATGATAACAGGCAAGTACACAAAGCCACAGCTGCCTCATTTAATTACCTTGCTCTTCTAGGGACATCAGACTGCATTCTCTTAAGTCATGAAACATCAGTTCCATTGCCTATATACAGGAATGAGGCAGGTAATACAAATTCACAAAGAGTGCAGGCTGGGCGGCGATGAACAGAGTCATAGTGCTCATGTCTTCTCCCAAGGGCATGGTTTCTCTTCAATGTCATATGATAGTTGCTGTGTAAAAATGCAGCCCATAAATGCCAGGGCTGTCAAATGGTAGAGAGAGTCTGGATAATGGAATGGTGCGTGAAATCTCCTCTAATTTAAATTTAGCCTTGAATTTATTAAAATTAAAAAAAAAAAAAAGCTGAGGCCCAGCACAAAATATTTCTTATGCTATCCAGGTATGGCGTGCTGTTATAGCTCGGAGTCCCAGGCTCAATGTCAACACCGCAGAATTAAGTCTGTTTACTCCACCTTTCTGAACCTGCTGTTCCTGGGATGAGCGATTTCACAGGAGCATTGTGCTATTTATTAGATAAACGAGCTGCGTACTCTCAGCTTGCTCTTGGCCATTTCTCTTTGCCCTCTTTCTTCATTGCACACTGTTATTAAACCGCCATAAATTGTGAAAGGAAGTAGATGAAGAAGCAAATTGTATTTTAAAAAAATGTAGAGGATGATCAGGAAGATCCTGTCTAGTGAAGATGGGAATGAAAGAGAGAGAATGTAAGGTGTGTTTCAGAAGTGGAAAGGGTTTAATTCCACTGGGTGGCTGAGGAAAAGGAGGGGATGGGAAGGGACTGATTTTTACTAAATGAAGAAATTGAGACAAAGGGGCTTATTAAAATCCACTATTGATGGCAGATAAACCTCAAAACAACCCAGCTCTCAGTTGCTTCTCTTCAAAACTTCCAACAGGTTCTTTCTGACTCTTTCAGGCTGTGTGTGTGTGTGTGTGTGTGTGTGTGTGTGTGTGCGTGTGTGTGTGTGTTACATGGTGAGGTGACAAAGTGTTACAGACAGACTCATTTTTGTGTATGATCATTGGAATATCTCAGATTGCAAATGAAGAATGGATAATAGATGTTGGGCATGAAAAAAGCTGTAAAATAGCAAAACAAACACAAGATCCATTTAAATCTTCTTTTAGTAATCAACCTCTTTGTTCTAAACTTTCAAAACTTACTTTAAGAAAAAAAGCCTGATTATTTACACTCCGTATGATTACCTAACAAAAGTAGCATGCTTGTGATGTGGTATCAAATATTACACCTTTCATTTGAATATGTATATCTCTGCCCAGTACTTGATTCTCATTTTCCCACTTTTCTCCCATCTATCACTTGTTCCAGTCATATGAGCACCCTTTTTCCTGTTCCTTAAGCATGCAAGATCTTTCACAATTGCTCTTCCTACTATCTGAAATGTTCTTCCCCAAAATTTTCACATGCCTGCCTCTTTTCCTTGATTCAGACCCAGTTCAAATATTACTGTCACTATCCAGCCTGAAGTAACCCATTTCAGTTGATTACTCTGTCTTATAACATTATCACAAAACAATTATCTGGTACTTTTGCCTGTTGCTTTGTACTATTTGGCTCTTTTCCTAGAATGCAAGTTCTACTTGGAGAGTCCTTATCTCTCAGTGTCACCATTGCATTGACCTAGAAGAATGGATGACATATTGAAGGTTTCAAGGCTTCTGAGGGGCCATAGCTTTTCCATACATGTTCAAAGAAAAGAGATAGTGTAAGAAGGGAGAAGGAAAGGGAGAGAGAGGGAAGGAGGAAGGGAGGGAGGAAGGGAGAGAGAGAAAGATCAAGAGTTGGCAGATAAAGGTCAAAACACTACCTATATTATTGGCCATAGGATAGTATGAGAACTAGATGGGGATTAGCTGACTCTCTCTCCCTGATTCATGCAATACCAGACTGGGACTGACATGTTGAGAAATAATAACCCTTAGAGGATCAGATGAGATCCCTGGCTTATAGTGAAAAAATAAGAAGCTAAACTGAGCCTGGCCCATTTATTATTCTCAATTAATCTAACCAGATAAGGTCATGGCAGTCCCCCAAGACCAGTATGTAAAGAGACAAAGACCAACCAATAAGTATATTAATTAATCTCCTTCCACATAGAAGGAAATAGCTAGAGTGAGAGAGAAGTATTACTCCCTAAACATTTTCTTTAGCTCTAATTGCAGATAAAGAAAGAAAGAAAGAAAGAAAGAAAGAAAGAAAGAAAGAAAGAAAGAAAGAAAGAAAGAAAGAAAGAAAGAAAGAAAAGCCAAGCCATGATGTGGGGGGTTAAAACTGATAACCCCAAGTTTATTTAAAGCAGACTTTGTGTTTTCTGTTGTGTATTTCCCTACAACACAGTAACAAAGTATTCCCAGCATTGAAACTCCTTGGCGACTTGTGAAGGTCACAGACGCTAATGATGAAGGGTGAACCAAAGAACATAAATATGCCCTGAAAATTCAACAGAGAAAGTGAGAACGATGTTTACATTCCAGACGACCATCAGCTTGGGCCCTGGGAGCCTGTTTCCTCCGCTCATCCTGCTGTTTCAGAGTCTCCAGTACTAAAAGAAGACAAACACACCATCGGCGGAAACTAATCTATCCACATTCAATTAAACCAGGAAGCAATTACATTTTTTTCCCCCTCAAAGAGTGCAATTAGTCCCCTTTGAAAATTTACTCCAGCTCCCGGAGCAAAGCAGAACCTCGGAAGATGGATGCTCAGAGCAAACTGTCTGGAAGAAAGTTTTGTCCCCCTTTTGTGTCCATCTGTAGCTTCAGCTCTCCTTCTTTGGGCTCTACTTCATTTCTTCAGCCTTCGGGGCATCCCTAAGATGATTTCCCTCCTGTATGTCACCTTTTGCAGGAGTGATTTTGTGTCACACTTCAGAGGCACTGAGGTTAAGAGCTGAGAGGGCACAGAGTGCGTACACTAGAAGGAACCGTGCACGCGGAGGACCAGCTCTGATTTCTGGCTCTTTGTGTTGTGACTCTGGGCTACCTAGCTTTCCTCCCTGGGCTTCAGCTTCCTAATTTTAAATTTGGGGTGTTGGGATTCACATGGGTGCTAGCACAAAACACTATAAATTTTTCCTCGTCAAATCCTTAACTACCTCCCTCCCCCAATATCCTGCTCCCAAATCTCTATGAGCCAGATACCAATATAATTTTTTGGTTTTCAGAATTTGAATACAAACTCATTAAAAAAAAATTTCTAGACTATACAACTTAAAAGATGATATTTCTAACAGTGAAATAATTGCATTTTTAGTCCATCTTTTCCCCAGCAGTAGTGGAGAAGACCAGATGTATGATAAGCTTGCTTAATAACTTTTTGGGCTAACTTAGCATCAGATCCTGATTGCAGGATGAATTGAGGTCAGGAGTTTAAATGAGGACAGCCTGAACGCCAGCATTTGTATATATCTGTCCATTGTCTGGAAGAAAGACATAGAAAGACTTGCGAGTTGGAAGAAGGGGCAAAACAATTAGAGTGTGATTTGCGCAATTATTTTTAAATCCACAAATAAGACAACAACCATCTGGCATTCGGCAAGGGAAAAATTCATGCACTTCACTCTTACACAATGCTAGGGGCTTGAAGAACATTTTAAAAGATGGAGCCAAAATTTCACATAAATAAAATAACAGGCTTGCTAAGTCAATATTCTCCCCTATGTTACTACCAGCATCTGACAACAAGTATCTCAGTACTTGAGATGTTGCAGTCACTTTCCAAATGGTCTTCATCAAGACACTAATCCTCTCCCAGACAAAGAGAGAATAGTTGATAGGGAACAGTATCTCCAGCAGTTTTTATATCAAAATATGAACCCACTACAAATTGTAATAGATTCTTTCAGTAAACTGTGACAAGTGTAATATTTAAGTGCAAGTGTGGTTATGAAACCATGGCCCATATGATTGAGTAACTAACGATTGTAACCGTTATGCATCACGACTGAAAACCAAATATTAATCAATGGCGGAGGTCCTCTTTTTTCTTCACATATTCTGAAGGCTGTTACAGATGGTCTGATTCATAAGGGGATAGCAAATTTTCCAATACATCCTTTTAATCTCTAAGCACAGAGATGCTCATCTCTTTTCAAACTTGGTCCAAAGACCTCTTGTCCTTCTTCCATTCTACTTTTCACAAGATTCATCAAGACCAAAATCACTTATCCAAATAAAGGAGCAACAATTTCTTGTTGTAAAAGAAACAATAAAACCATTTTTGTGAGGTAACCTTCTTTAGGTACAAGCTGTAGGGACAGGCTCAGAGCATGATCTGTCTGTGGGAAAGTTAGTGTTGGAAGAGTGACATTAACTGGGGTCTTAAAAATTGAATGGTTTTTCAGAAGGAGAAAAGATGAGCTTCAAAGGTTTTTTTTCCCCTCTTCCTGTAACTCTTCTAATCGATACTTTTCTCCCATGCATCTATTAATTCATGTGATTTGTGGTTCTATATGGTGTCTGTATATCCTCTCTTCAATATCATGATACATTTCTTGAAAGTAAAACTATGTACTACACGTACTTATTATTCCTAATAGAGATATTGAGTGAATAATAGATATGTAGCAAAGGCTGTTTTTTTTTTCTCTTGATGAAAAGGTGATACAAATTCTGTCATCCCTCTGTCTCTCTTTACCCCATGAACCTAATCTCTCTATGCTAAATTCAGATTATATTTTATGCACTGCAACATGGGAGCCCTCAAATCTTCAGCCCAGACGAGGAAAGTGTGGAAAATGTAACTCACATGATGCTTCCCTATTAAAGTGGAGCTTGGAATAGAAGTCTGGAGGAGGGAAACTCCACAAATGATCACAGACGTATTATTTGCAGATTAGCTACCATATGGCATGTTTAATTACAATCCTGAAACAACAGTGAGACTGAAATTGATGGTTCATTTTAAGTTTCAAGTTATAGAGGCTTTTCAACATCATTTGAAAATGTCAGTCTTTTGGCTAACTATCCAAATTACTGAAAGCATTTTTCATAGTTTAAAGATTGCATTGGCATTTCCAAAATGGTTGAAAGTGTAAGGGGAAAAATACAATTTACAAAAACAATGGATTGACTCTCCATTCATTTCATGAAGTCACAATTTCCTTTCCCTCTTTCTTTTTTTCTACACTTTAAACAAAAGCTCCAATACGAAATAAAAGCACACTGTTAGAAAGTGAAATTTATAGTCTTCCTTTCCATTCATAGAAACAACAAAGCATGGGAATTTAAAAAAAAAAATATTGACACTAACACTCCAGGAACATATCATTCAGAATCCACCCTTACAATGGGATGTCAGGATAGTGAAGGAACATCCCTCTTCTGAGTTAGACCATGTGACCGTGCTGCACTATAACGACAGGGGGACAATTTCAAAGCTCCATAAGACAGAGGGGACAAGAGTTTTCAGGTAATCCCCTGTCTTATACATTGCAATTGCCAACTTTCTTTCCACATAGGACTTTTATAGCTTTTAAATCTATACTTGAAGGCGGGCATTTTGAATTTTCTGGAATTTTAAGGACCTCCGAGCCAGCATCATTATTTGCTTGCGGGAAGGGAGTAGTGATGGTCAAATGTTCATGTCCAAGTCTCTGGCAGGCTCTCCTACACACAGTTCTGTTATTGAAACCATGGGTCTATAACTCGATCCCATCACAACTTCCTTACAGTATTTTAAACACTATGAAACCACATTTCCCGTTAATATATATATATATATATATATATATATATATATATATATATATATATTGAAATCCACTGATCTAAAGCACAAGTAAGGAATACTCTTAACCAAAAGTGAACTTTAACCAAGAGAAGCATAAATATCACTCATCTTCCCTAAGGACAGACATGCATATAATCATTCATAAAATGTAACCTGGAACTTCAGCTTAAAGATGGTATTTATTAGTGCCCTCACTGTTTTTGTAAAAAGGAAAAAGAAAATACCTTGCAACTATGGACTGAATGTTTGTGTACCTACCTCCCACTCCCAAATATATGTTGGAAGTTACTAACCTAAAATGTGGCTATATTGGCCCTGGCCAGTTGGCTCTGTGGTAGAGTGTCCGCCCAGCTTGTGGAAGTCCCAGGTTCGATTCCCGGCCAGGGCAAACAGGAGAAGCACCCATCTGCTTCTCCACCCTTCCCCTTTCCTTTCTTTCTATTTCTCTCTTCCCCTCCCACAGCCAAGGCTCCATTGTAGCAAAGTTGGCCCAGGTGCTGAGGATGGCTCCATGGCCTCTGCCTCAAGTGCTAGAATGGCTCTGATTGCAGCAGAGCAATGCCCCAGATGGGCAGAGCATCACCCCCTGGTGGGCATGCAGGGTGGATCCCGGTCAGGTGCATGCGGGAGTCTATCTCTCTGCCTTCCCCCTTCTCACTTCAGAAAAACAAACAAACAAAAAAAAAGTGGCTATATTTGCAGAGCCCTCTAAGGAAGCTATTAGCATAAAACGAGGTCCTAAGGGTGGGGCCCTATACTGTTAGGGTTAGAGTCCTCATCAGAGACACTGGACAGCTCACTTTTCCTTTCTCTCTCTTCCAGCTTGCTTAGGGGATAAGCCCTGGAAGGACAAAGCACTCACACCAGAAACTGATCCTGCCGGGCCCTTATCTGGGACTTGGAGTCCAGACTGTGAGGAAACACACTTCTGGCATTTCTGCCACCCAGGCTGTGGCATCCTGTTAAGGCAGCCCAGGCAGACCCTCATACAGAACCCTAGGCTGCTTATAGAAGGCACAGTCGGGCTGATAATGACGAGAAGCTATTCTCTGAATGACTACTTCACACTCATTGTGTTAGTTTATGATTAAGTGATACTATAATATTACTCTCAGTTTGTCTTTTTCTTTTAATGAAAAAGTGATTTGGGGGAAAAATGCAAACCAGAACACTGCAAAAACACCAACCAAGTGAAAGGTTAGAATTTATCTGTAAAGTTGAAAGAAATCTCATGCACTTCTAACATCACTTTATTTTACTTAGCAGTGATCAAATATTGGTGTGTAAGTGACCTGAGGTGGGTTATATTTCCGATTTTTATTGAAACTTGAGTTATTATTTTATTTTTTACCTTGTATTGTGACATATGTTGGCCACATAAAGAATGCATCAAACATGAACGTGCAGTTACATAACTTACGTTGAATTAAAAAGTGACTCTCATCAAACCACTATGAAGAAATATGTTAAAATGTTTTTAGAAGACCCCCAGCTTCCTCCCTTGAACAAATCATCCTTCTACCCCTAGGGATTATCACTATTCTAAATTCTGTGATAATTATTTCTATCTTGAGCACACGCCATCACCCAATCCCCACTGGCTTCTTACTCACAGTGTGGTGGATCCATGTCTTTTTGTCACTAAAATAAGTGAGATTAATATAACCCTTGGGGGGGGGGGGGTGGAGGGATGTTGAGCTTAGCTCTTTAGTCTCTTACCCTACACAGCATTTGGCAAATATGTTGAGAGGGAGAAATAGTGAGAGTTTGAGGCAGGCCTCAATTAGTTCTTCATGTCTTAATCACAGTGAGAATGCCAGAAATTTCACTGTATTTTAGTTCTCGCTCTCAGCCGCCCATGCAGTCTCCAAATGCAGAAGATGTCCCCTGTGGACAATGAGTCATGATTTTTAGGCTCCGCAATTTCCCAGTTTGTCACTGCAATCCCATACTATAAACTAGAGCCTCCACCTAAACTCAGAATCAACAGAACCTCCTATCGAAAAGACAACCAAAGTGCAACAGCAAGAGGAGTAGTTGGCCATCAGGCAATGGCTCACTCACCTCAGAAAGGTCTTCGCCTCGCCGAAATGTTACTGGTCCTTATTGTACCCCCATTTTCAGTGCACGGCATTTGTCCTCTGGTCCCTTTAAAAACAGAATGTTTGTCATACATTTGGTTTAATCTTCTAGAAATCTGGTAGAAATTATGCAAACAAATTTTATTAGAACTTTCCTAGTTTGTTACTTAAAAAAAAATGAGATGCACTCAATTTTATCAAATTATTATTTTTTAAATTTATTAACATCAGGGGTTGTCTATATTAATCTCTTGGCTTGGTGGCCTATATCAATTAATTTTCTAAAGTTCAACTTCCTCCTTTACCCTCTGTTATGCCTGTAAATTTCCTATTATTCATTTTAAGCTGTTGGTTTTAGTTTGCTATTATTTTGCTAGGATATTGCTACATTTATAAAGAAGCTTGGACCATATACATATATATATATATATGTATATAAAAACACGTGTATTTGTATATGCAAACACATATATATATGTATATGCAAACACATGTGTATTATACACATATGCATATGTATATACAAACACGTTTTATCAGAACTTTCCTAGTTTATACAGATGTCAGTGCTGAAGAATTTATCGTGTTCTTTTCAGAACTGTATATTTATATACATACTCACAGAGAGACATATAAAAACATATGTAGAGAAAATATAGGTAGTCAAGTGCTTTATAAATTATCTTTATGTAAAATAATCTTTTTATTATTTTTCTATAAAATAAATAAGCTTAGCCTGACCAGGTGGTGGTGCAGTGGATAGAGCATTGAACTGGGATGCCGAGGACCCAGGTTCGAGACCCCGAGGTCACCAGCTTGAGCGCGGGCTCAGCTGGTTTGAGCAAAAAGTTCACCAGCTTGGACCCAGGGTCACTGGCTCAAGCAAGGGATTACTCGGTCTACTGAAGGCCTGCAGTCAAGCAATCAATGAACAACTAAGGTGTCGCAATGCAGAACGAAAAACTAATGATTGATGCTTCTCATCTCTCCATTCCTATCTGTCTGTCCCTGTCTATCCATCTCTCTGACTCTCTCTCTGTCTCTGTAAAAAAATAAAAAATAAAAAAAAAAATATATATATATATATATATTAAAAAAATAAGCTTAGAAGTCATGCATGACCCTCAATCACCTCACTGCCAAAATATGAATTAAATGTATTTGGGAACGTGTGTAGCTTCCCATATTGAGACTACATTTAATACTTCAGGATGTGTGTAATTGTTACTCAAATTTATGACCATGATCAGCACTGTCAAATATATTCTGTAAACTATGGTTCTTTATTCCAGGAAATATTACAAAGAACATTTGGTGTGAAGTCAACAGACCTGTGAAATATACTGTTCAACATGTGAACTTTGGATTTTCAGCCACTTTATTGTTCTCAAAAGGACACGATAAATTCTTTAGCATTGACATGTGTACAAACACCTAACAGATGGTGCCTTGTTCCTAGCATTTTCTCAAGAGGGAACAAAATTCACTTAGGTTGTCACTGTGTCATCTCTGAAGGAGAGATTCTAATTTTAGTAGTCATCTATTGGTACAGGTCTAAATTGACTTTGGGTGATTACAGCTGATATTACTGCCTCAAAGTTCAATGGGCTTGAGACTGTCCTCAAGGGCTTGAAGAATTTGTGTAAAAATCCTTTCAGGATATTTTCACAGTGCATTCATTCTATTGTAGATAGACCTTTGAACTATTTTTTTTTTTTTTTTTTTACAGAGACAGAGAGAGTCGAGAGAGAGGGATAGATAGGGACAGACAGACAGGAATGGAGATAGATGAGAAGCATCAATTATTAGTTTTTTTTGTTGTTGCAACACCTCAGTTCATTGATTGCTTTTTTTAATTTATTTATTCATTTTAGAAAGGAGAGAGAGAGAGAGAGAGAGAGAGAGAGAGAGAGAGGAGAGAGATAGAGAGAGAAGGGGGAGAGGAGCAGGAAGCATCAACTCCCATATGTGTCTTGACCAGGCAAGCCCAGGGTTTCGAACCGGCAACCTCAGCATTTCCAGGTCGATGCTTTATCCACTGCGCCACCACAGGTCAGGCTGAACTATTTTTTAATTTAAACTGTGCTGTGTAGAAAAAGAAAACAGCTGGAACATGCTGGGTCATAGAGTATACATATCTTTCTTAGAATCTACCAAATGGTACTCCAAGTAGATATACCAATTGACTAGCATTGTAATAGGCAGTACATTGGCAACACCTGATAGTCTCAACTTTTAATATTACTCATTTTTGTTGTGTACATAGTTGTATTACATTAATTCAATGATTTGTATTTCTCTGCTAATTAATTATGTTGCACACTATTTGTTGGTCCATCAGTTGACAATTTGAGGAGTGTTTGAGGCTTCAGCCAACTAAAAAAAATGTTTTTAATTACCTAGTAAATTTTGTTTTTATCTCTCTTGACAATGAGTGGTTTGCCATTTTGCTCTCTTTCTGTTTTTAAATTATCTGTAATGCTCTGTTACTTTTACTGATGAGCAGTGTTTCATTGCATGGATGGCCCAGTTTGACAATCCATTCACCTACTGAAAAACAACTTGTTGGGGCCCTGGCCTGTTGGCTCAGTGGTAGAGCTTAGGCCTGGCATGCAGGAGCCCCGGGTTCGATTCCCGACCAGGGCACACAGGAGAAGTGCCCATCTGCTTCTCTACCCTTCCCCCTCTCCTTCCTCTCTGTCTCTCTCTTTCCTTCTTGCAGCCAAGGCTCCATTGGAGCAGAGTTGGCCCGTGCACTGAGGATGGCTCTATGGCCTCTGCCTCAGGTACTAGAATGGCTCTGGTTGCAACAGAGCAATGCCCCAGATGGGCAGAGCATCGCCCCCTGGTGGGCGTGCCAGGTGGATCCCAGTCGGGCGCATGCGGGAGTCTGTCTGACTGCCTCCCCGTTTCCAACTTCAGAAAAATACAAAACAAACAAACAAAAAAAAACTTGTTGGTTTCCAGTTTCTGAAAATTGTGACTATAACGTGTAAACACTGGCATATAAGTTTTTTGTAGATATAAGTTCTCAAATCATTTAGGTGTCTATGAGTGTGATTGTTGGAACATACGACAAGACTATGTTTAGCATTGTAAGACTCACAACTGTCATCCAAAGTTGCTGTGTCATTTTCACTTACATTCCCAATAAATGAGAGATCCTAACAATGAACTTTTGTCAACAATTGGTATTGTCAGGTATTTTTTGTGTCTAAGCCATTCTCATGTGCATTGTGGTGACTCTGGTTGAATTTGTATTTCTCTAATAATAAATGATTTTGATCATCTTTTCACATATTCATTTGTCATCTTTATGTTCTCTTTGATAAAATGCCTGTGCAGATGTTTTCCTTTCCATTGTTAAAATCCAGTTATTTACTTACTTATTTTTGAGTTTTAAAATTTCTTAGTATATTTTGCATGCAGGTTCTTTATTAGATATATTTTGCAAATAATTTGTCATAGTGACTCTTCATTTGATTCAAAATCACTTAATAGAGCAGAAAGTTTTAACTTTAATAAGATCTAACTTATGTGGGGGTTTTTCCCCCATGAATTGCTGTTGGTTTTATATCCAAAAAATTATCACCACACCTAACTTCATATGATTTCTTCCTCTGTTTTCTATCAGAAGTTTTATAATTTTTGTGTTTAAAATTTAGTTATATGATCCATTTTGAGCTAAATTTTATGAAAGGTATAAGGCCTGTGTCTGGATTTTTCTTGTACATATGGGCATATAATTTGTCCTGGCGCCATTGTTGAAAAGATGATCCTTCCTTCATTGAATGGCCTTTTGCCTTTATCAAAAGATCAGTTGTGTATATTCGTAGGTGTGTAGTATCTGTTTCTGTATTCCATTCCACTAATCTAGTGTCTATTATTTTACTAATGCCAGCTGTCTTGATTACAATACCTTTTTAGTTAAATCTTGAAGTAATAAAGTGTGAGTCTTCCAACGTCATCCTGTTCCTTCAATATCGTATCGACATCAATATAAAATATAGACTTTGTTTACTGGAATTTTGATTGAAATTGTGTTTAATCACAGATTAAAAAAAGAAAAGTAAAGAAAAAGATAAATTGACATCTTAATACTGATTCCAATTCATGAACTGGAATAACTCCATTTATTTAGATCTTTAATTTCTTGTGTTTTTGTAGTTTTTCACATACAAACTACATATATTGTTTGATTCCTACCTTAGCATTGCATTTTTTGTTATTGATATTGTAAACGATGTTGACTTTTTAAAAATTTTATTGTTCATTGTGGCCTACAGAAAAGCAACTGACTTTTGTATATTAGACTTGTTATCCTGTAATCTTATTATGCATACTTATAACTTGCAAGGGGTTTGGATTTTTTGTTTTGTTTTTCTAGATTCTTTGAGATTATCTTCATGTCATCTATGAGTAAAGGAAATTTTATTTCTCCCTTTACAATACATATGCCTTTTATATTTAGATATCTTATTTCTTTGGATAGAACTTCCAAAACAATGTTAAATTTGAGTAGTGATAGGGGATACTGTTGCATTGTTCCTGATAAAGGTAAATGCATCCAACTATCTCTTACTACTACATATGTTAAGTGTAGCTTTCCTCTGCTTCTATTGATATATTCTGGAAGAAATTGTAGAGAATTGGTATTAATTTTTTTTCCTTAAACTTTATTATCATTCACCAGTGCAACCATCTGAGCTGGATGCTTTTTTTATTGGAATAATTTAATTATTAATTCAATTTATTTGTAGTATTCCTTTAAGATACATTTAATGTTCATAGGATCAGTAGTGAGAATCCCTCCTTCATTATGCTATGAAAAATGTATCTTGTCTCTATTTGTGTTTGCTATCCTGGCTAAAAGCTTGTCCATTTTACTGATCATTTCAAACTACCAGCCTTTGGTTTCATTTATTTTCTCTATTGTATTCATTGATTTCAGCACTAATTTTTAATATCCCCTTTCTTCTATTTGATTTAGGGTTAAATTAGTCTTTTATTTTTATTAGTTTTCTAAGGTAAAAATGATTGATTTCAGATCTTTTTTCTAATATATGCATTTAAAGCTATAAGTTTCCCTCTAAGAATTGTTTTCACTGAATTCTATACATTTTGATATTTATATTTTTATTTTCATTTAGTTCAAGACATTAAAAAAATTCTCTTGGAAATTCTGTTTTGACCGATAGGTTATTTAGTAGTATGTGGCTTAATTTCTAAATATTTGGGGATTTTCCACCTCTCTCTTTTTTAAAATTAATTTCTAGTTTAATTCCATTTTAGTCTGAGAACATACTTTGTATGATTTCTACTTTTTTTTTTTTTTTTAGATTTTATTTATTCATTATAGAGAGGAGAGAGAGAGAGAGAGAAGGGGGGAGGAGCAGGAAGCATCAACTCCCATATGCGCCTTGACCAGGCAAGCCCAGGGTTTCGAACCGGCAACCTCAGTGTTTCCAGGTTGACGCTTTATCCACTGCGCCACCACAGGTCAGGCTGATTTCTACCTTTTAAATGTGTTAATATGGTTGTATGGCCTAACATCTGATACTTGATGAATACTCCTGGTGAGCTAGAGAAGAATGTATAGTCGGCTGTTACAAAAGGGACTATTCCCTAAGTGTCAATTATATCAGACTGATTGGTAGTATTGTTCACTTCATTTAGATCCTGATTATCTGCCTCCTTGATCTATTAATTACTGACAGACTGGAGTTTGAAGTTTTCAACTATAATAGTAGAGATTTATCTATTTCTCTTTTTATTTCTGTCGGTTTTACCTTACCTAGTTCAATATCTTTTGCTAGCTGCATACACATTTTAGGTTGTTGTGTGTCCTTAGAAAATTTACTTCTTTATCATACGCAATGCCACTCTTGATTCCTGATAACTGTGCTCATTCTAAAGTCCTTTTGGTTTTAAATTAGCATGAGCTAATTCAACTCTCTTTTGAGTACGTCAGCATATTTTCCTTCATGTTTTTACTTTTAACCTAGAAAAATCTTCATATTAAAAATGGGTTTAACTGGGTCTTGGTGTTTGTTTGTTTGTTTTTCTATACTGACACTCTCTGTTTTTGGACCGTTCACATTCAAAATAATTATTGTTATATTTAGATTAATGCCTACCTTATTTGAAACTGTTCTCTACTCTTAATTTTTAAAAAAGAATTAAAAACCTTCTCAATTGCAACTGAAATTCAACATTATAATAGTTTTAGGTGTACAACACAGGAGTTAGACATTTATATAACTTACGAGGTGATACCTCTAATAAGACTAGTACCTACCTGGCACCGCACACGGTTATTGCAATATTGACTCTATTCTCTATGTTGTATTTTAGATCCCTCGACTCTGTCCCTGCCACTTTGAACTTCTGAACCTCTTCAACATTTTCATGAGGATATTTAACCAAAGAAATCCAAAACTCCAATTCAAAAAGATATATGCATCCCTTTATAATTGCTCTTTGTTGCTTTTCCTCACTTTTTTGTCTTGCTATTAACTGAGAATTTCATATGGGTTTAATGCTCTTCACTCACAGCATATCAATCATATTTTTTTTTAAAAAAACTTAGTGCTTGCCCCACCATTTACAATATGAAATGCTTACTAATATAAATCAGCCTTCAAATAAAACTACACTGCTTTACGTGTATGACAGGCATATCCTAATATTCCCAAATATACCCTCCTTTTGATTGTAATATTCCTGTCACTCAGTTATCCATGTGCTATAATTACACCAGCTTTCATTGTTAGTATTGCTATCATTCCATTGCTACCATTATTATTTTAAAGTTATTTTTCAGATCAATTACGAATAAACAACGTAAAGTATTTAAGTTTATGCTAACTGAATTTTTTTTTCTAACACTCTTCCTCCAGTAGGTAGATTTGAGCTTATGACCTCGATCACTTCTTTCTGTTAAGTGCTTCTTTCATAATTTCTCGCAAGGCTGGTCTCCTGACAACACAATTCCATCAATGTTGTTTAAAAAATAGCTTGATTTCTTCATCACTTTTGAAGGATAATTTTATTGGATACAAAACTGTATGATTTTTATTTTAATACTTGAAATAATTCACTTCATACTCATCTTACTTGCACTGCTTCTGAAGTCTGATGTAATTCTTATACTTGATTTTTTTAAAAGTCAAGTGTTTTCTCCTGTGGTTTCTTTCAATAGTTTTCCTTTGTCTTTAATTTCCTGCATTTTAAATATA
Organism: Saccopteryx leptura; assembly: GCF_036850995.1. NCBI lineage: Eukaryota > Metazoa > Chordata > Mammalia > Chiroptera > Emballonuridae > Saccopteryx > Saccopteryx leptura. Next base: position 181,050,571 of record NC_089508.1, read on the forward strand.
ACTTTCCTAAGTATAGTTCTTTTGTTGTTGTTGTTGCATTTATCCTGATTAGTATTCTCTAAGCGTTTTTGTTATGTGGTTTGATGTTTTCTCTTTTTTGTGTGTTTTTCTCTTAAAACTCTAGCAGGATCCTTACCCTCGCGCTCTGTCTCTCCCGGACATCTCTGCGGCTGACCTGTCTTTAAGCTCTGTCTCCCCAACAATGTGCAAGCCCCAAAACATAAGGCCTGCTCTCCAGCCTCCACTGGCGTTTACTCGTAGGCCTCCTCGTCTTCCGCTCTGTGTACAGACATTGCTTAGGAGTTGGTAAAGAAGCCAAGAAGGTGGCTTTGGGAGCTCCTCTCCTGCTCCCTTCTCTTTGTGGCCAGGTTTCCCAGATCCCAGCTGTCTGGGCAGCAGTCCCTGATAAGAGCACTGCTTTCTACTTGAGACGTGTGTCCCTGCACCACCTTCAAGAACAGGATTGACAAAAATGTGAAATGGAGCTGGTGGCTACTATTTGCTGATCCCTTTTTTACAACATGTTCTTATGGTAAAAGCCACAGTAACAATGGGTTTCGACTCCTGTGTATCCCTTCTCTCAAACACTTTTACCAGCCATCCAGAATATGCAAAAGAGCAAACAACATATATTTCAAAATATCCTACTCAGCTTTTATAGTGTTTTTCTAACAGTGAGATGGTCTGAGGCCAGATACTCCATCTTTGTCTGAACCAGTAGGCTTTCCTTCCTATCCTCCTAGTCTCCGTAGTTCAATTCTAACAAAAAGAAATACCGCTTACACGGTAATGCTCAATTTCCTTCTTGACTTCAAAGGCAGATTCGAGGCATAAAGTTGAGAGATAGGGCTGGAAATGAAGGCAAATGATAAAAGGGCTGGGGAACACTCTCTATATTGTTTTTGCTTCAATCAAAGAAGTTATATTGTCTCTCTGTCTCAAAAGGAAACATTTATGTGAATAGCAAGTATTTTTGCTCAGACCTCTTTGATGTGATTTGAGTTATTTCTCATTTGATTAACAACAATTCTTAGATATAACCTGATCAGAGAAATATATAAATACCTCAGAGCAATATATATATATATATATATATATATATATATATATATATATATATATATAATTTGAATCTAGCTTGAAGTTTGAGTTTCTCTGAAATATTTATAGTTCCCATTTCCATTAACATGCATTATTAAGAGGTACTCAATTGTTAGAGCAGAAGTCAGGAACCTATGGCTCGCGAGCCAGATGTGGCTCTTTTGATGGCTGCATCTGGCTCGCAGACAAATCTTTAATAAAAAAAAATAATAACATTAAAAATATAAAACATTCTCATGTATTACAATCCATTCATTTCCTACCGCTCATGTTCATGGTTGCGGGTGGTTGGAGCCAATCACAGCTGTCCACCGGGACAACACCAAATTTTTATTGGTTAATGTGTAATTTCCACAGGTCGTTGTATGGTTTTCACAGAATTACATTTTAAAATATGTGGCGTTCATGGCTCTCTCAGCCAGAAAGTTTCCTGACCCCTGTGTTAGAGGCTGGTATGCCCTTAATCTTTTTCCTACAAAGGAGTATCTATTTTCAAGCATACATGGAAAAAGATGCTTCCTTACAGTGTTCTGTGCTAGGACTTAGATAATAATGTTTGAGGAGAAAAGTGACTTAATGAAGTTAATGTAAAGCTCAAGTATTTTAAGATAGAAGTTATACTCCTTCCCAAGGGCATCTGTGGAAAAACAACCCACAAAACTTAATGAGAGACCACACTTATGTCTCAAAGTCATGCAGGCCTGTGAATTCTAGCTTCATTCAGCTTACAGTCTTCTCTCCATGCTGAGGCAATGTTTGTAGATATTACAATAAAGGAAGGCTATTTGTATTTACCAGAATTACATTTGTAAAATGGCAAACCTACTGCAAGAAAATGTCCTTGATTTATCATTCACTTCCAGTGAGCTCAATCCAAAAAGAAATTAAGAACACTAAATTGGCACACACACAGACATTCCCTGCTGTCACTGCCTGAGGTAGATTGAGGCAGAAGAAAGTTCTGAAATAATTCCAAAATATAAGTGGATACATTGCCTCTGAGAAGTACTTAGACTCTAAGTATAGTGTCACCTCCTTGCTTGTCACATAACTGATGCTCCCATTCTAACTATAAACTCTGACATGTAGAATTAAAAATTAAAGGTCATCAAGAAAAATCCTATTTGACATTTGTTGCAATTGAACACCTACTGACAGATGAATTAACTTTGTACAGGAGGGGCCTCAGAGGTTTGCATTAAAAATCCTAAGAGTTACCACTTACAGAGTACTTAACACAGTGTCAAACACTTACTACACAGGTTACTGTTTTAACTTTCCCAATAAGTTATAAAGTATTATCTCTATTTTTGCAGCAAATTAAACTGATACCCAAGACGACTAAGGGATCTGTCACAATTCTGAGAGCCAGTCATTGTGAAACCTATGTTCATGCTAGGTCTCTCTGAACACAAAGATAAGGACTTCAATGCCTTGGCCATTTTGCCTCCAAGCTAATATGACAGCTATGTACACTTAGTTCAATAAGTTTTCTGACTAACAATTAAATTATAAGCTCAGAGAGAGTGAGACTACTCCTAACCTACCTTGAAGTGGTATTCATTTTCATGATTTTATTCAATCATTTGCTACCTCATTTAACATTTATTGAGTGACGATTCCTTGAACATGAGAAATTTAAAAGAAGACATAAAACACCCCTGCCCTATGGAAGTCACATTGCAGTGAGAACGACTGACAGTAAGCATATACAGAAGCAAAATAAACAAATAGCATAATTCCCCATAGTCATAAATTTTATGGAAATAATTAAACATAATCAAAATGGAGTTAAATTTAACTAAGTGGTCAAGGAAAGACACCCCCCCCTTTTGCAGAATTAATGTTGGAGTTGATAAAATGCATAATTCACCCTCAACATTTTGAGGTCTGAATTCTATACCTGTCAAGCCCTTGAGTTTGGTTAATTCAAATTCAAATTTGCTCTCTATTTCTTTAATATTGCTTCAGAGGGAGAATTATTGAGCTCTGCAGATAGAGATGCAACCTTCTCTTGCTAATACTTTTTTTAATCACAGGTATTGCTATATAGTAAGAACACTTTTTGAAAAGAATAATTGGCTTCTGTGATAGCGTACCCTCAAAGAAAAAAAATATATATATTTTTATTGCTTCTTCTTTACTATTTCAAAGGGCCCTTCTCTCACTGTTAATCTTGCTGAACAAGTGACGGGAGTGATCTGCTTAGTGGAAGGGGTGTGTCAATTCATGACATGGTGGGGAGATTTTTTTCCTTTACCTAATATGTTAGAAAAATTATTAATCAACCAGGAGAATAGGGATAACATAGTCAGACTACCTAATAGTTATTTGGACAAATTGAATAACTGTTCATAGCTTGTATAAACTAAATTCTTCCCTAATGTCTATCTATAGTGTAACAAAGAATAATATAGGCTAAAATTACAAAATTTAAAAGCACTATAATGTTTCTATCGCCATAATAATACAGTGCTATATTTATTGTCTTCTCACTTTATTAACGTAACCTTTGAGTTAAATTCTTATTTGCAATGTTTTCTGATAGCATCAAGTGAAAACTCTATATGTAAAGGCAGTTGGAAACTTGCCTAACACTGGGAGAAAATGGACCACACATGAGCAAGGCTTTAAGAATATTCTCTGTTGGAAAGAAAGGCTAGCCAACAACTTATTAAAACTCTGAAATAGCATTGCAAATTGTAATTACATATTGTTTTGCTATGGCAAACGATGATTAAAAGAATATTTATATTGTTATTATTATAAAGGCACAGCCCATTTTTCTTTTGCTTCCTATTAATTGAAGTGATATAATCTCTAAAGGTGAAAGTAGAGCCATCTGCTCTCTTGGCTTCCTTTAATTATTTTGTGGGAGCTTAGACAAGGTGCTACTGGAGATTTATTGTGAAGAAATTCACCTCGCTGGAGCTTAGGCCTTAATGTGTAAACATGGCCAAACCTGCGGCTTCTGTACATCATTTTGAAATCTCTATATTTCCACAACAAAGCTTAAATCTATTACAGAGGCAAGTTATGACAGGTGCTATACACGATATGTGATTGCTGAAGGCAAGATTTGGTAACCACTATTAGTTTTTTGTTAACTCCTTTATATCATGTCTAAATAATCATTATCTCTCCCTGAGTTTTTGTTCCACCGATGTTCAGTCCTCTGTTTCTCTTGCACCTGCTTTGTAAAGTCCATTAGGGATGGCTTTTGAAGAACAAATTTTCCTGTCCCCCACCCTACTTGCTGTCTTGATGTAATGGTGTTAAATACTGATACTTTCTTCTCTAAGAACCATCTAAGAATCAAGTGTCAGTTAATTTGCTTACCAAGTAACTTCAGGTAATGTATTCAATTACCTGAGATCCCCAGAGTACTTCAATGTGATATTTAGTGCTCAAAAATTAAATATATCTTGTGTTATATGTGGTACATTTATTAATTAAATGAACAAAAGTTATACACATATCATGCAAAGTTAGCTCCCATGTACTCACAATTTCTGTACTCACAATTTTGTGAGGAATATGTGTTGATGAATGTAAATGTTTTCTAAATGAGAGGATTATGTATTTAATCACTGATTAGAAACTACAAAGATTATGTACTTAATCACAGCTTAGAAACTATAAATGGGTAATCTTAATACCTCTTTAAAATCATAAGTAGATAATATCAAATGTCAGTGACAGTGGTGAGCTACTAGACTATATTGCCCATGGGAAAGTAAATTGATGTGGCAACTTTGAAAAATAATTGCATATGCCTTGAGACCTAGACCTTCCATTTCTAGGTATATGTCTTAGACATTCTCAGTCATTGTACGTGTGTACCAGAAGAAGTCCTTAAGAATGTTTATAAAATAATAATTTGTAATTAAAAAAAACATTGAGTTAGCAAATAACTACCAATATTAGAAGAGGTTAGTAATTTGTGATATATTCAATGGGCTATTCTACAGAAGAGACAACAAATGTATTATAGCTACATTAAACAACATGGATGAATCACAAGATATAAATTGAATGAAAAGTAAAGAATATTCAGTATAAGCCCATTAAGATATATTTCAAATGAAATAAAATTTTTAGGAATATAAACATATATGACTAAAGAAAAGCAAAGTAACAATAAAGAAATTCAATATAGTGGCTACTCTGAGGATGTAGATAAGGAGGCAGAAGGGATTGGGAATACAAAGAACGTCAGGCTAAAGACAATAATCTTCTAATTAAACTGGCAGATGTACCCATATCTTTATTCTTCCTCCTTCACATATATTTTATAATTATTTTTTGTGTTTAATCAATATTTAATTTAAAAATCATTTAATGAAATATGGTAGAAAATAGCATAATCTTGGATTTAAAATAGGTATTTATTTTATTTTTTCTTTTTGTATTTTTCTGAAGTTGGAAATGGGGAGGCAGTCAGACAGACTCCCGCATGCGCCCAACCGGGATCCACCTGGCACGCCCACCAGGGGGTGATGCTCTGCCCATCTGGGGCGTTGCTCTGTTGCAACCAGAGCCATTCTAGCACCTGAGGCAGAGGCCATGGAGCCATCCTCAGTGCCCAGGCCAACTTTGCTCCAATGGAGCCTTGGCTGTGGAAGGGGAAGAGAGAGACAGAGAGGAAGGAGAGGGGGAGGGGTGGAGAAGCAGATGGGCGCTTCTCCTGTGTGCCCTGGCCGGGAATCAAACCCTGGACTCCTGCACACCAGGCCAACGCTCTACCACAGAGCCAACCGGCCAGGGCCAGTATTTATTTTTATTAAATAAAAATTCAAATCCCAAACAAAAATTTAAAAAGAGATAATATGAAAGAAACAGTATTTCTTGATATTCCTGCCATTAGCTACTGTCATTACCTCTTTGTCACCCATGTGGTGGTGAGGTAAAGACGCAGCCTTTGCCTTTCTTTAGGTATTATTCCTGGCACGTACTACATTTAAAAAATAACTGTTAAGAATTAGGATTAGAGCAAAAGAAACTGACAACAAAACAAACAGCCAACTAAATGGGAGATGATATTTTTCAAACAACAGCACAGATAAAGACCTAATATGCAAAATATACAAAGAACTCATAAAACTCAACAACAAACAAATAAACAATCCAATAAAATAATGGGAAGAGGGCATGAACAGACACTTCTCCCAGGAAGAAATACAAATGGTCAACAGATATATGATAAGATGCTCATCTTCATTAGCTATTAGAGAAATGCAAATCAAAACTACAATGAGATATCACCTCTCACCTGTTAGATTAGCTATTATCAACAAGACAGGTAATAACAAGTGTTGGAGAGGCTGTAGAGAAAAAGGAACCCTCATTCACTGTTGGTGGGAATGTAAAGTAGTACAACCATTATGGAAGAAAGTATGGTGGTTCCTCAAAAAATTAAAAATAGAACTACCATATGACCCAGCAATCCCTCTACTGGAAATATACCCCCATAACTCAAAAACACTGGTATGTGAAGACACATGCAGCCCCATGTTCATTGCAGCATTGTTCACTGTGGCCAAGACATGGAAACAACCATAAAGCCCTTCAATAGATGATTGGATAAAGAAGATGTGGTACATATATACTACTCAGCCATAAGAAATGATGACATCGGATCATTTACAACAACATGGATGGACCTTGATAACATTATACTGAGTGAAATAAGTAAATCAGAAAAAACTAGAAACTATATGATTCCATACATAAGTGGGATATAAAAATGAGACTCAGGGACATGGACAAGAGTGTGGGGGTTATGGGGGGTAGGGGAAGGGAGGGGGTGTGGGGAAAGGAGGGGCACAATGAAAACCAGATAGAAGGTGACGGAAGACTATATGACTTTGGGTGATGGGTATGCAACATAATCAAATGTCAAAATAACCTGGAGATATTTTCTCTGATCCTGTGTACCCTGAATGATCAATGTCACCCATTAAAATTAATAAAAATTAAAAAAATAGGATTGTTACCATTTTGACTCTCACAGAAGCCAGGCTTTTAGCAAGATTAAGTCTATATTTTCTTCAAAGTAGATGTGTGTGTGTGTGTGTGCGCGCACACACATGTGCGCATGTGCAAGGCACTGAAAACTATACCCAGTTCAACACATTGATTCATTTGAGAAACCATTTTTCATTGCAAGAGCTGTGAAATATGTTTAATAAATTGAATGGAACCTGCCTGACCAGGCGGTGGCGCAGTGGATAGAGCGTCGGACTGGGAATCAAAGGACCCAGGTTCAAGACCCCGAGGTTGCCAGCCCCAGTGCAGGCTCATCTGGTTTGAGCAAAAGGTCACCAGCTTGGACCCAAGGTCGCTGGCTCGAGCAAGGGGTTACTCAGTCTACTGAAGGCCCATGGTCAAGGCACATATGAGAAAGCATTCAATGAACAACTAAGGTCTCGCAACGAAAAACTAATGATAGATGCTTCTCATCTCTCTCTGTTCTTGTCTGTCTGTCCCTGTCTATCCCTCTCTCTGACTCTCTCTGTCCCTGTAAAAAAAAAAAAAAAATTGAATGGAACCTGATTGATTGATATATTACTATCATTACATTGTAAGTTGTTCCTCACAAGGGACATCAAAGCTATCAGGTCCCGTGGGAGGTAGAAAATAGTAACGTCGGCCCTGGCCAGTTGGCTCGGTGGTAGAGCGTCGGCCTGGCATGAGGAAGTCCCAGGTTCGATTCCCAGCCAGGGCACACAGGAGAGGCGCCCATATGCTTCTCCACCCCTCCCCCTCTCCTTCCTCTCTGGCTCTCTCTTCCCCTCCCGCAGCCGAGGCTCCATTGGAGCAAAAGATGGCCTGGGCGCTGGGGATGGCTCCTTGGCCTCTGCCCCAGGCGCTAGAGTGGCTCTGGCCGCAACAGAGTGATGCCCCAGATGGGCAGAGCATCGCCCCCTGGTGGGCGTGCAAGGTGGATCTCTGTCGGGCGCATGCGGGAGTCTATCTGACTGCCCCCCTCCCCGTTTCCAGCTTTTTTTGTATTTTCCAGAAAAATACAAAAAAAAAAGAAAGAAAAAAAATTAGAAAATAGTAACATCACTCACAGAGGTTGTCCTTTCTGTACTGCATGTCCCAAGCCCAAGGTCCTCCTCCCTCCTTCTTCAACACCCACAACTAGCCAAGGCTGGAGGGTTAGCCCACATTCCGTTCTATAACTACCATAAACTTGATTCTATCTGACACAAGTTCTGCAAAATACGTTTTCACTGGCAGATAAGTTTGGGAACTAAATTGTCAAGCAAAGACATTAAGTTTACTGCAGCACATTTTAGAGGATATCAACCACTAAACTTTGTTTTGATACTCTTCTAAGTGGGAGACATCCATTGCACACATTGTTCCTCAAATTTATTTGATTATGAGAATTTTTTCCTTTCTGGAGTATCATATTATGGGATCAGTGATTTATATAATGGACTTTGAGAAATGCTGCTAAAATATATTCTGTTCCGTTCTATATCTTTTTCTAAAAAAGTATGGCAACAAAAGAACTTGAACCATGTCAAGAGACTACTAGAACTTATTATGGAATGGCAGCACGGGCGGAAAAGCAAACTGCAATTAAACTGATTATACATATGCTCTATAAGAATATTAGAAAAACATTTAATTAAAGCATACTTAATGTCTTTTGATCACTTGAGGTCCTTTTACAGGTTCCCTTTGCTTTTATATTTAATATTACCTTTCATCCTACTCTACCTCCACCCACCCCTACCTAGAACCGAAATTAATTAATTAAATTTAATCTGGGCTTCGGAGTTAACAACAACAACAAAATAACAGAAATCTTTGGATAGATTCACCTTCTCTTTAATCAGGCCAAAGAATTTTCACTTTAAATATAGAAGCGTGTCCCACTCAAGCTTCTCTACAAATATCACATGACCCACATACTATTTGGTTGTTTTTAGATTCTTAGTCCTTATAAAAGGGTAAGACCAAGAGGTGAGAAAAGTCTGGTGAATGTTCTGCATGGAATAGAATAAAATATTATTTTACACTCCATATGGAAATATGCTTTATTTGAGTGTGAAACGGGGGTAAAAATAATCTACCATGCCTTTTGAAAACCTTGTGGGTTTTCAAAACTTAAAGTTATTTCACACTCACCAATTTTCTCCGCAACTTTATCAAGGTTATGCATATATAAGATTATTCTTTCCTTTCTATGTAATGACTAGAAATGTGTGAGACAAATTTAGATAACCTGTGTAAAGTCACAGGGGATAGTGTGATACTTATAAAATGGGACAGTTGGATTAAATGAACACCATGAGCTGATTTTAGATTTAACAACACTATTGGATTCTATGCTGTAATAATGTCCTTTCTGGTCACACTATATTCAATAAATATCAAGGAGACACAGCAATAGCGATTACACCCAAGGTTTTATCTCAGGAATAGTCTTGAAATTTGATAATAATCATTTACCACCTAGATTAATTTCTAAATCAGCCATTAACCTTTAGGTCAAATGTGATAACGTGTGCTGATTGACCTGGGGTTCATTTGTGCCCTTCTTGCCTGGGAATGGGTACATGGATAGTATAATCTCTTGGTCTAAAATAGGTACATAAAACAAAATAAAATGATGTTTAGATGCTGGATAGATTAAATATATTAAACAAATATAAAAAAAATAAGGTCAATAATGGAATGCCTGATTCCATAATTCATGATCTATCAATTAGACAATAATTACAGTTTTGCAGAACTGAAAAACTGTCACTCATACTGATTTCTTTGTATTTTACCCACCATCAGTCCAGGTATATGCTATGAAGTCTCCAGAAAATGAAGTGTTGTAGTCATGTCAGCATTTGGGTAACAACTGGCAAATATATCTGATAACGACCCTTGCAACTTCCACACAGATTATCTGTACACATGAGCAAAGGACAATCGAGTGTTGAGAGTAAAGTGTAAGCCAAAGTGTCAAAAAACATAGGGGAAGAGTATATTTCCATTCCTTATCTTGTGCTGAGGCTACTCTGCAGACTGAGAACTTGAAGTGAATCTTTGGTTGTAACATGCAGCTCTTAACAAGATCAGGTGGACATCGTCACTACAAAACTGTAGGATGGCAAATTTCAGTGTTTCCAGATGCTTATGTGTTACTGAGGCCTTTGAAACAGTTCTTACAGAATACCCTGATACTTGTTCCCATTATATCCAACAAAAAGCAATACCTCAGACAAACGAAGTAAATGAACAGAGGTTTTAAAACTGAAAGTGTCCAATCCAGAAATCCAATTCCAATGTTTCTGATTCCAGCACCCAAAATCTTTAAGCATGAAGGCATTCTATCTCTAAAGAAATTAGAAGCATCGCCTAATGTAGCAGAGGCGTTTTCTGGAACTCTGAAATAATGTTGTTGTGATCTCCCCTCCGCAGAAAGCCAGGTTGGCATCACTCCCACATTTATCTTACCATCGGGGACAAATTTAGCCATCCGTGGATGTAAATTTCCAGATGCTGAGATCTGCGACAAGTTACATACCCATTTCAGAATTCAACGTCCTCTTTCACATAATAGGAAGTTTACAGCAGATGCTTTTTAAGATCCCCTTCAGATAAAACCCTGTCCAAAATTCCACATAATTTTCCCTTTAAGTATAAGATTCAAAAACTCTTCTAATACATTTTTCTTTTGGGAAATGTGACCACACTATAAGTAAACAAATAAATGTATGGACATTAAGAATTTTCAACCTAAATATTATAGATCTATCTTATTCATTTTAAACTTTGTATGGTGCTGGATACAACTCCATGCTATCCCATACTGCACTTATGAATTATATATACTTATCTAAAATCATATAATGTGCCTTCCTAATCCTGTTTACTTATTTAGTGATGTATCATCAACATTTTCTATGTCTTTTAATATATATTTTATATATTTCCCTGTTTTTAAGATTATCTTACCTCTTTCATCAAAAGTGGATTGTGATATTTTGACTTTCTTGTTACGTAACCTGTCTCAGCACAAATTAATATTTTTAACTTCTTAAAAAGCTCAGAAAAGTGTGCAGTTTTCTCAAGAAGTATTCATCAAACAAGTAAAAGTAGCCCTAAGTTTAATTCTGTTTTCATAAATTAAGTATACATTTATGAACACATAATTCATTAAAAAACAGGCCCTTTACATAGTTACATACCACATACAGTTTGAATTTTCCAGAAATTTTTCATTCATTTAAAGCTGAAGCTCAAAGTCTAAAATAAAATGATAAATGACTAAATGGGCCCTCCTCAGGCAGATGGAGGTTGGGAGGTTAATACGATCCCCAGGAAAATGAAAAAACGTTTGAAAGCATGAATTTTTATGTTACAAAAGAACATTTTATTTTTCGCTTTTGTTTGTGCATACTAAATGCTTTTTATGCCAGCATCGTTGAAATGAACACATTTTTTCTCCGATAGAAATAAAACTTCAAATCACTGCTTACACTTCTGTAGATGTAGGGTGTATACAAAGGACGTTTTAAAACATATCCAAAATAAAAGTGTTGGCTGTCAGTTCACTAATTACCTGAGTAGAACCAGGATTCCAAGAAAGACATAAAAAGAAGACCACCTGACAGGAAGAGTAGGAGGGTGAGAATGTCACCAACTCAATAGCTCCAACTGGTTTCTATCATTAAACTGAACTGCAAGCCACCAACACTGCCTCACTGAATCCCATTCCCCACGCCTCACCATAGTAGGTACTCCCTTCTTTCATACCCCCATTATCATAACTGATCATCATCGTTCTCCTATATTGAGGAGTTAAATGTCAGGATTCAAATAAAGTAAATCACTTTTTGAAGACCGGATTAAATGAACAAAAACCCAAATCTCCTATTTTGCGGAATATTCAATAAGAAAAACTGAATCATAAACACGTTATGGTGATGATCTTCACCTCTGTTTTAAACTACAGATTGAAGTTGTTTTCATGGGGACGGGGTGCAGGAAAGAGAAAGGCAGAGGACAGCTAGCTAACAGAAAGTCTGCCTTTCCAATCCTAGCTCTGCTAGGAACTTGGGATCAGTCATTAAACCTCTCTGGCCCTAAATTCTCTTTTTCTTACAAATAGAACCTTTGGTCAAATATTTTCTCAAGTCAATATCAGGTCTCTAACATTTTTTTTTTTGCTGAGTAACTTTTTGATATTAATGGAAATGTGGGGAGAAGAACAAAAGTATGGAAGTATCTAATTTCACAAATATCACATCCATGAACGATAGTAATTTCCAAAATTTTTAGTTGGTATTCTACTCGATCTCAAATCCCACAACCAACCACGTGGAATCTTTAAAAATACCAAGAATATTTCACCGTCTTAATTTTTTTTCCAAAATGTGCATATAGTGTCACTTCAAAGTGGACACAGGCGGCCTTCCGCATTGAAACTATGTGAGGCTTGAGGACACAAATCTTGCCTTAATCACTTTTCTGTCCCCCGTACCTAGCACAGCATCTGACATCGTCGTCGATAATTAGCAGTATGTGTTAAATGAATGAATGAAGAAATTGATAAATTGACTTGATCCGGTTTGCCTAATTTTCTAGAGATTAAGTTCAAAAGGATTTCAATTAAAACAGGATTGAATCAAGTAGGAATAAACTCTATAAAGAAAAAAATTGTGGTAGATGCCTTACTAATAGGAATTGACTCAATGAAGAAGGAATTCTCTCTTTTACTTGTTATCACTAAACTATTATCTCATCAAGGCCAAGTAATATGTGAAATGAAACTTAAAATGATGCTTAGATGGATGCCCGATAAAAATTAAGTACTAATAAATTCTGCTGAATGGTGTTAAATAATAGAACAATAATAATAATGAATTATATCATGTTTTGAATATTTAGTATGGGCCAGAAATATTAAAAATGATTTAATTCATTCAATCCATAGAGCTCTATGAGCTTAATGTTATTATTAGGCTATATGTACATGAGACAAATACAAAAAATCTTTATCAGTTGTGACTCAGATATGACAGTAAAATTTCTGGTAAGACTTAAAAAGTTGAATCAGCTTTCCTGTTGAAAGCTCTTAGTTTTTTGTCAAAGGCAGAACTTTTAAATATATTTTCTGTAAATTTAGAGAAGCCCTGTTTTCTTTACATTATTAATTTTAAGTGCTGACATTCATTTCCTCAATAAAATGGTCTGATGATTTTAAACTGAAAGTCTTCCTACCGTTTGGTATTTTCTGTTTTCACATTTGTTTTCTACTCATGCAAGCTGTATCAAATAAATTGTAATGGTTGCAATAATTACTTTAAATACAATCGTGTTTTTTTTATCATAATGAAAATTTTTTAAATAAAATCAATCATTTAAAAACTGATTTACCTTTCAACTAAACCACACATAAAGGAAATTATTTTAAATGTATTCCAGGAATATTACAAATTGTCACTATAATAATTTGCTGTCACTTTCACGTGTCCTTTATTTTACCCTGCAGTTTAAAAATCCTCTTTTATGAAGTACTTGAAGGGATTCTGAAGCTGGCAGGGAGGGAAATTTATATTATAGTTCCAGACCTATCTGTCCCACCAGTCCCATCCACTCACAGTGTCACACTAAATGACACTCCTGTGACTGCAAAGTCTAAAAGAAAGTCCCTGGGAGGCATACTAGTAGCTACGAGAGACACTTGCCTGGGGAAAGTCGGCTTCACTGTGTCTTGATGGCCTAGAACATCAGAGAATCATTACAGGATAATTCACAGCCTTGATCAAGTTCTTACATCATGTGTAAATGTTGAGAATGCCTGTGATTTTCAGATCACAATTTTACATTAAAAAATAAATTAGGCCCTGGCCAGTTGGCACAGGTATAGAGAACTGTCTGGTGTGCGGAAGTCCTGGGTTTGATTCCAGAACAGGGTATACAGGAGAAGTGACCATCTGTTTCTCCACCCATCTCCTCTCCCTTCTCTCTCTATCTCTCTCTTATCCTCCCTCAGCAATGGCTCAATTGGAGTGAGTTGGCCCTGGGCACTGAGGTTGGCTCCATGGCCTCACCTCAGGCACTAAAGTTTGGCTGCTGAGCAACGGAGCAATGGTCCTGGATGGGCAGAGCATCGCCTGGTAGTGGGTTTGCTGAGTGGATCCTGGTCAGGATGTATGCAGAAGACTGTCTCTCTGCCTCCCCGGTTCTCACTTAAAAAATTTTTTTTTAAGAAATTATAACCAGTGATTTCAAAAGATTGGCCATCTTGGAGTCCATACATTGTTACTGTAAATGTACACTGACACACTCCTAGAAGATACCTTATATGATTTAACTTTTAGATTTCAACAACTTTTCAGTGAGCTCAGACTATGTTTCAGGCCTTCTTTTAGGTGCTGGGGAGAGTGCAATCGATAAGGCAAGTAAACGCCCTGTGTTGTGGAGAACTGATGTTCTTACATGATGGCAGGGATTACAACAGGATGAAGATGGAAGTGGAGATGCCTTTCGAGGCTCAAACTTCAGAGCTCATACATATATATATTCTATTGGACAAAGCAAATTGTAAGGCCAGTCCCAATTCAAGCTTAGGAAGACAGACCCCACCGCTACATCTGGTTCATCTGGTATCCTCTGAGCAATGAGGTACTTCCATGCTTCCATGAGGTTTAAGAAGATTAAGATGAAGATAACTAAGACAAACTACTTTTTTTATCAGTTTAAGTGCAATAACATGAACACTGATCCCTGTAATGTCATGCTGAGATCAAAGAAGGCCCTGGCCAGGTGGTTCTATTGGTTAGAGATCATCCCAACATGGTGAGGTTGCAGGTTCAAACCCCATCAGGGCACAAACAAGAATCAACCAATGGGTCCTGGCAATGGGTCCTGGCCGGTTGGCTCAGCGGTAGAGCATCGGCCTGGCGTGCGGGGTACCCAGGTTCGATTCCCGGCCAGGGCACATAGGAGAAGTGCCCATTTGCTTCTCCACCCCCACCCCCTCCTTCCTCTCTGTCTCTCCCCCTCCTGCAGCCAAGGCTCCATTGGAGCAAAGATGGCCCGGGCGCTGGGGATGGCTCCTTGGCCTCTGCCCCAGGCGCTAGAGTGGCTCTGGTCATGGCAGAGCGGCGCCCCGGAGGGGCAGAGCATCGCCCCCTGGTGGGCAGAGCGTCGCCCCCTGGTGGGCGTGCCGGGTGGATCCCGGTCGGGCGCATGCGGGAGTCTGTCTGACTGTCTCTCCCTGTTTCCAGCTTCAGAAAAATACAAAAAAAAAAAAAAAAAAAAAAAAGAATCAACCAATGATAGCATGAATAAGTAGAACAAATCTCTCTCTCTCTCTCTCTCTCTCTCTCTCTCTCTTTCAGCCTCCCTTCTTCTATCTCTAAAAATCAATTAAAAAAAAGAATAAAGAAGATAACTTACTTGAAAGAGCTATGGATATTTCTTCCCATGTCACTCACAAGGAAATGCTATTCAAATTATAGTCACTGAATGTTGAAACTGAAAAGTTCCATGTCTATCACCTGCATCATCCATCATTTTATTGATGAGAAAATAAGACATAGAGAAATGAAGTAATTTCCCCAAAGTCACAGAGTTAATGACAAAGCCAAGATTTCTGACTCTGAACTGTATGCTCTTTGTATTACATCATGTTGACTCTAAAGTTTTATTATAGCTGATGATTAAAGAAGTGAATTAATAACTATGTTATTTATTATCAGAATCATGTTATTGAGAAATGGTTTACAACAATGCTTAAGGTTCAATTTTTTCTATCAGATTGTCTGGATATAAAATCTTCTCTGCCGTGAACTATATAATGAACTCTATAGATTATATTGGGCAAGTAATGTAGGCTTTTTCTAAACTTTAATATTCCAAGGTGTAAAATTTTGATATTAACAGCACCCAACTTGTAGTTTTTTAATGAAGATCCAATAAGGCCTGCCACATGATACTGTGCCTGACACAGATTATAATTATTGATAAGGATATTTATTTTATCAATAGAATTTTTATTAAGATGACATTAACACAGTGAAATGTTCATGTCTTAAGTGTGTAATTTCATAAGTTTTATCATAAGTGTATAACTGTGTAATAACTTTCCTAATTAAGATAGAGAATACTGAATTTACCCCAGAAATTTCTCTTGTGCCTCAACTAGGATAGGCAAAATCTGTTATTATTTTAATCACCTCGACTACTTTCGCTGCCCTTGAAGATAATATAGATCAGTGGTTTACAACCATTTTATGCATGGGGAATGGTGAAAATAAGAGTGATTTTGGGAACCACTAAAGCAGCAATCACCCTGAGAATACATGAATTTGACCAAGAACATTGGGTCTATAATCTTCATACAACATCAAGGTGGTTAACTCTCTCACATACTGACAAAAAATTTCTGAAAGACTCACACTGGTCCACAGACCAGTGGTAGAAAAACACTGATATATCAATAAATAGCATCATCATACAGTATGTACTGGTTTTTGCCTGGCTTCTTTTGCTTAATATAGTACTTTTGAAATTTGACCATGTTGAATGTAGATATGTATGTATGTATGTATATTATATGTTTATATGTATGCATATATTTATATAGTAAGTTATTCATAACATTATTGCTGAATAATATGTTTTTCCACTTTCTCAAAATACCCTGGTCTAATTCTCTATTTTCTGATTGATGATATTTGGGTTGTTGCAAATTTGAATAAATCTACAGAATTCTTGCTCCAGGCTTTCCTTGGGGCACATATTTTTATTTTCTTTGATAAATATCTGAAGGAATAATCAGTTGGTCATATGGTAAATGAATGTTTAACATTGTAAGAAACTGCTAAAATCTTTTGCAAGTAGTTGTACTATTTTATATTCTCACCAAAAAATGCATGAGTTTTGTTTCCTCAATACCCTCAAAAAGTCTGGCATTGTCAATTTTGTTAATTTTAGCCATTATAGTGCATATGAAAAGGTAGAACTGTGGTTCTAATTTGTATTTCCTTAATGAATACTGATGATAAGAACCTTATTGTGTACTAATTATATACACGTATCACTTTTTACATAGTCTGTTCAGCTATTTCAACCATCTTATTGGGTTGTTCACATTTCCATGATTGAGATGAAGGATTTCTTTATGTACACTAGATACAAGTCCTTGTTAGCTATTTTTATTGTGAATATTTTTTTTCTCTGTATATGACTTGCCTTTTAATTTTTTTTAGTAAAACATTTTGATTAACAGGGATTTTTACTTTTATAAAGTCCAATTTATTAATATATATTATGCTTAATACTGTTCATGCTTTGTCTCACAAATTTTTGCCTACCCCAAAGTCATGAAGACATAGTTTCCTTCTAAAAATTCATAAGCTAGTGGTAGAGCGTCAGCCTGGCATGCAGAAGTCCCGGGTTCGATTCCCGGCCAGGGCACACAGGAGAAGCGCCCATCGGCTTCTCCACCCCTCCCCCTCTCCTTCCTCTCTGTCTCTCTCTTCCCCTCCCGCAGCCAAGGCTCCATTGGAGCAAAGATGGCCTGGGTGCTGGGGATGGCTCCTTGGCCTCTGCCCCAGGCGCTAGAGTGGCTCTGGTCGCAACAGAGCGACGCCCCGGAGGCGCACAGCTTCGCCCCCTGGTGGGCGTGCCGGGTGGATCCTGGTCGGGTGCATGCGGGAGTCTGTCTGGCTGTCTCTCCCCATTTCCAGCTTCAGAAAAATACCAAAAATAAATAAATAAATAAATAAATAAATAAATAAATAAATAAAATAAACAAATAAATAAATAAAAATTCATAAGCTTTTGCATGTGAGATGAAAATAAGAAGCAAAGGTTATTTTTAAATACAATTTACCTACTCATTTCAACATTATTGTTTTAAAATATTAAGCTTTTCCTTTTGAAATGACTCACCTCTATTGAAAGTTAAGTGAACAAATATATGTAGGAGTGTTTATTTCTTTTCTAGCTTCTAAAGCCAGCAGCTAAGCTCATTGATTTTAACCTTTCTTCTTTTCTATGTACTGACAGTTACAAATTTTTCTCTGAGCCCCGTATCTCCACAAAAAAAATGTTCTGATGTATTTTCATTTTCATTTGTTCTGAAACATTTACAACTTTCCTTGTGCTTTCTTCTTTGATCCATGTCTTATTTAGAAGTATGTTGTTTAATTTTCAAAATTCTGGGGAAATTTTCTACTTATTTTATATTATTGATTTCTGGTTAAATTAAATTGTGGTAAGATTTACTAGAATTTTACACTGCGGGTTTCCAAAATCTTGAAATCTCTGGCGGCTTATTTGTTGAACACTTGAAAGAAATGTAAATTTTTCGACTTGATCAGCAATTACTGAGTATATAGTCAATCAATGTTAACTCCAAAAACTTTTAATATCTCCAAATGCGATTGTGGGATTTACTTATTCCTCCCATTCTGTAAGTTTTTGCTTCTATTTATTTTGAAGTTCTATTATCAAGTATGTAAAATTCTGTGATGATTCTGTTTTCTTGGTAAGTTGCTCCTCTTGCCTTGATTTAAAAAAAAATGACAAGAGGATTATCTCCTTTGATACTTACTCCTCTATTTGTATCTATTTTCAGCCACCATTTTGATATTTGTGTTCTGTTTGTCCCATCATTGCCCTCTTCTGTTCTGTATTTTCTACTTTATTTTGCATTTATGAACTATTTTTAAGTATTTGATGTTAATTTCTTTAATAATTCTTAACTATATATTTTCATATCATTTTAATGGCACTTTAAGGAGTGCCATATTCACCTTTAAGTTATCAAACTCTATTTCTAGCTGCTGCCATATCATTTTATAAAATAGATTTAAAAATTGCAACTGCATAATTTTGTGCCCAACTCTGAGCTACTTCGTGCTATTATTGATGTTTGTTTTACACATATATTTGTTACAATATAAACACCAAAATGCACTATTATAATTTTTGCATTTAGAAGTCAGGTGTCTTTTTAAAAGAATCAAGATAAAATAAATATATATTTTCTTTTCTCACATATTAACCATTTTCAATGCTCTTCACTCATCATAGATCTGGATTTCCATCTGGTATCACTTTTCCTCAGCCTGAAGAATTTAGTTTAGTATTATTTTTATCTCAGCTTTGCTGGTGAAAAATTCTCTCAGCCTCCATTTGTTTGAAAATATGTTTACTTTGCTTTCATTTTGAAGAATCTATGTACTGAATATAGAACTTCATGTGTACATTTCCTGTCAGTACTTTAAAGATGTCATCCACTGTTTCCTGGCATCAACTATTTTAATAAGTCAGCCACCATTGTAGTAGTAGCTTCCAGCAACTGTTATATTCCCTTCTTTTCCACATACTTATAAAATTTTCTTAATCTTTAGTTTCTAGATGTGTGATTCTACAGTTTTCAATGTGTTTTTTTCCTCTGATTCTATTGAGATTTTTGAATTTATATGCAATATCTTTCACCAACTTTGGGAAAATTTCTGGCCATTATTACTTTAGATATGTTTCTCCTTTACACACTACTTTAATAAAAGGCTTTATATTATCTCAGTTTCCAGTAGCTCTTTGAATTTTTTTAAAAATATTTTTCTGTGTAATTTTTACATTGGATCATTTTTGTTGATATGTCTTCTAATTTAATGATCCTTTTTTCCTCCTGCTATTTTGTCATTGCCAATCTTCTATTAATCAGGCAAAGAAAGGCAAATCCCATATGATTTCACTTACATGTGGAATATAAAAAACAAAATAAGATACCAAACAAAACAGAAACAATCATAGATACAAACAACAAATTGATTGTTGCCAGTTGTAAGAGGTTGTTGATGAGTAGGACGAAACAGGTGACAGGATTAAGAAGCACAGATTGGTAAATATAAAATCGTCACGGAGACGTAAAGTACAGCATTGGAAACAGTGTCAGTAATATTATAATAATCATGGATGGTGTTAGGTGCGTACTGAAAATATCAAGGGGGTCATTTTGTAAGTTATATAAATAGCTAACCACTATGCTGTACATATAAAATTAGTATAATATTGAATGTCAACTGTAATTTTAAAAACACTAGAAAGTTAAAATAAAACCAATGCACAAATTTTTCCTTTCAGGCATTATAAATTTCAGTTCTTGAATTCTGTTTTGTTTTCTAAAAATACATATTTCCCCATGTATAAGACATTCCCTAGTATAAGACACACTTTAATTTTGGGGCTCAAAATTTGAAAAAAGGTGTATTGTATAAGTTATTGAACTCAAGCTTTTTTTGTTTGTTTGTTTTTTGTTGTTGTTGTTTTCTTTTTTTTACAGAGACAGAGAGAGAGTCAGAGAGAGGGATAGATAGGGACAGACAGAGAGGAATGGAGAGAGATGAGAAGCATCAATCATGAGCTTTTTGTTGCAACACCTTAGTTGTTCATTGATTGCTTTCTCATATGTGCCTTGACCACGGGCCTTCAGCAGACCGAGTAACCCCTTGCTCGAGCCAGCGACCTTGGGTCCAAGCTGGTGAGTCTTGCTTAAACCAGATGAGCCCACGCTCAAGTTGGCGACCTCCGGGTCTCTAACCTGGGTCCTCCACATCCCAGTCTGACACTCTATCCACTGCGCCACTGCCTGGTCGGAACTCAAGTTTTATTCACCATAAAATTCATACAACTTCTCATCATTGTCAAAACTCCCATCCATTAGTCTGATGTCATCTGTGTCTGATAATGAATCACTGTCTTCATATGTTGCCTCATCCTCAGTGCCATCTCTGGCATTTGAAATGCCACAACCACTGTATAAGACACACCCAGTTTTTAGACCCTCAAATTTTTTGAAAAAGGGTGTGTCTTCTACATGGGGAAATACAGTAGGTTTCATTTATTTGCTGAGCTCCCCTACTGCACACTCACTGATTATATGAACATCATGACCATTTTTCCTTTCCGTCCTCCAATGTCTTTATTTGCTGATTGTCTGTCAAGTTCAGTTGGTTTATATGAAATGCTATTTTTTAAAGTGTCTTCTTATGCTGTACTTTGTATGCCTCAATATTTGTTTCCATGTATCAAACAGGTTGGATATTATCGACATTCCAAATTTTAATACTCTTCTCAAGAATGCCAATATTTACTGTGGCAAGAGTTAAATAATTGACAAATCCCATTAATCTTGTGCAGGATGAGTTTTATTCTACTTTCAATTTTGCCTTTAGGCTTCCAACAAATTCTTAATTCTAGAACATAGAAGGGTTATTTATGGTCCTTCCGGGGTTTTAAAGGACACTCTGAAGTGCTTCTCAAGACCCTCTGGTGGGATTTGAATTCCACCTCACTGTTGCCTGCAATGAGTGAGGGCTGAAATGTTGGCTCAGATTGTTCAGTATTTCAGTTTTTGCTTTCTTTTCCCTCCTTCCAACTCATAACAAACATTCTAAGGGAAGCTTGCATGTGAATTTGGAGTTTTAAGTCTTTGTTGTTACTTTGTTTCTGTGATTTCCCCTCAGTTTGAGCTTCTCTGGCAGCCCCACGCTCTCTTCAAATGCAAACCAATGGTTCATCACAGTATTGTTCACGGTGGACAAGAAATGGAAACAACCAAAGTGCCCCTCAGTAGAGGACTGGATAAAGAAGATGTGGTACATATATACTATGGAATACTACTCAGCCATAAGAAATGATGACATCGGATCATTTACAACAACATGGATGGACCTTGATAACATTATGAGTGAAATAAGTAAATCAGAAAAAACTAATAACTGTATGATTCCATACATAGGTGGGACACAAAATTGAGACTCATGGACATAGATAAGAGTGCAGTGGTTACTAGGGGGAGGGGAAGGGAAGAGTAGGAGGGGGCAGTGAGAGGAAAGGGGCATAAAGAAAACCAAATGAAGGGTGACAGAGGACAATTTGACTTTGGGTGATGGGTATACAACATAATCGAATGTCAATATAACCTGGAGATTTTTTCTGTAAATCTATGTGCTCTAGTTGACCAATGTCACCCCGTTAACATTATTGTCTAAATAAAACTTTTTTTTTTTAAAGATGGCACTTTAAAGATGTGCCTTTTGTAGATTTCTAGCCATCCCGCTCTCTGGTACTGAGCATGCTACTGGCATGTTTGACTTTTCATACTAAAGCCAGGAAAGTTTTAGGCAAACTGGGAAAAAATTGGTATTCCTTTAGGTATTGTCATGGGAAAAGCTACAAAAGATCTTAGATCTCATCCAATTACTTTCTGCATGCTTTTGGTAACTTTCTAGTATTTTAGGTATTTAACATTATGTCCATCAGTTATAACTGTTATCTTCAGAATGATTTTCCATTGATGTAGGGGGAGAGAAATGAGAGAGAGAAGCATCAACTTGTACCACTTAGTTGTTCCATGTACTTGTGCACTCATTGATTGCTTCTCATCCATGCCCTGACTGGGGATTAAACCCATGACCTCGGCACTCCAGTACAATGCTCTGTCCTTTAAGCCAACTGGCCAGGGCCCTAAACTGATCAAACTTTAGATGGCATAATTCACTTCTGGGTATAGTATTAATAATGATAATGATAATAATAATACAGTGTCAAATTAAAATTAAAAATACATATTTTTATTCAGAAAAATAACCTGCTAAACAATTCTCCAACACATTGACACTAATTGTATGAGTGGCTATAAGTGGCAGTTTTCTTCTTTCTACTTTTTCATATTTTTAAAAAAATTATATAAATAAATATATACATCTATTATTTACAATGAAAATAAATATCATATTTATCAAAGAATGGTAATTTATTTGATAAATGTAATATAAATAAAATCTAAGAATAAATATAGCTGGAAGGTGATCATAAAATAAATTACTAGATGAGGTCTCTTACAAATAACAGCGAATATATTCAATAATACAGGGTGCAGCAAGAGTAGGTTTGCTGTTGTGAGTATGTGAAACACAGAGTTCATTCTTATATTATTACCTATTAATTATCATATAATTTTTCTATACGAACAATTGTACACCTACCCTTGCCTCACCCTGTATGTGTTGGAAAATCTTAGAAAATATATGAAAATAACCTTTTTACAGAGCACAGCCACTAGATGGGAAAGACCCACAATACTAGCCAGGAAAGGCACTGTTAACATTGGACCCAGATACTATAAATAGTAACTGTCCTCTATGAATTCTCTAATATGCCGGGAGGTATTTTGTTATTAAAATTGATTATAACTCATAGCGATCATTAGGATACTGACAAGGGGCCAGTATATCAATGACTACTTTGTGAAGGTGATATAATTTATTCTCCCAACTTCCATGTGTTTGTCATTAAACTCAAGGAAAAGAAACTTCCGTTGGAAAGACTGAAAATGTTCTGGATGGTAGAAGATAGCATTGTCACATAGATTGTTCTTTTTGCATGGTATAAAAATATTTACAGCCTAATGGCCTGCACACGTACTTGGTTTGGCCTCTCCTGTGTTTTAAATATCAGGACATTGCTCATAATTTTTTATTTCCTCTGACTGGAATAGAATCACTTCCTTGATTCCAACCAGCCCGTTTCTTTAAGTTATCTCACTTACTTGGTCTTTGTAGGCATCTGAGTACATAAACCTGGACCTACAAAAATATGATCAAATATCTTCACTAAAAACAAGTGTTCACCTATAAGTGACCTGGGCATTTTGCAAAAAAAAAAAATTATAAATATAAAGAGGGCTAAAGTTTCTTGCAGTGTAGCAAGGAACAAGAGAATTACCAAAAAAGGGGTTTACCTGTGCTTTGCCTCAAATTCAATTGTAACAGAAAGAAGTCAATTGACTATGGCAGTGGATGCTGTAGCTTTAATTGGATTATTCCCTAATCCCATGAAATAACTGAAGAAGGCAGAATTCTAAAGGCTGCAGGTGTCCAGGTGTGTCTGTTAGGCCTTTTTTCTCCCTATTCTGCCTGTGCCTCCTCAGTCTCTGTCATGAGCAGAAGCCATCAGTAATTCTCTCTGCTTTCTGTGGGTATATCTTAGGGTTGGAGATGGAGTGTGGACCTGACCTGAGGTTCTATTCCTATGACTCCTTAACTCCTTATTCGTGCTGCCTCCCTGGGAAGTCTTAGCTTATATAGAAAAGGCACTGGTTTTGATATAATCCCTTGCTATGTGCCAGGAAGAGGTCCAATTGGTTCTCTTCAACTGCATCTCTACATGAACATCTCTGCTGTGGTCTCAACTCTACAGGAACCTTGAAACACTCCTCCACTTTCTTCTCCGTGATCAATGAATGGAGTTCCCTCTGTGATGTATGAACTAGTTCTCTTAAAGGGATGTCTCTCCTGGATCACTATCCATGGTAATATACAATGCAAGAAGGAAGCATGCTAACACCAGCCAACACCACTCATTCACCCCAGAAATGCTCAGGATAGTCATGAAGCAAAATAATAAATAAATTTTAAAAAAGTCAACAATGCATAACAAATAGAAATCCCTTTATACTGTTAAGTGCCCTTTTGACCCTCTCCCTTTGTCTTACTTCCCTTCAAAAAGTCCCTTCTGTTTTGTGGTTTATATGTCATACTCCGGCTAATATTCTTCAACCATCCAGTAGTTTGGGACTTCACCTGTTCACTGGGGAGGGAGGTAAGAAAAGGGTAGGAACGCATCCTAGGGAGCACAGTTTCTTCCTGTCTTTCAAATCAAGCAATGTTTTCTCCCTTCAGTCAAATTGAAAAGCCCTCCAGTCGGTTTTCAAACAGGACAATTTGCAGAGAGACAGCCTTTCCTTCCCCTGCACTCTGATCCCCTCACCCCCCTCCCCACAACGCAATCATGATTTCTGAGACTACGGATTTTAAATAAGGATTTTTGGCAGATCTGAGAAGACAGCCCTTCTGTTCACGACCCAGCTAAAGCATCCCCGGGCTCTCCTGGGGATGTAAGCCAGTCCTTGCCTGTGTGTGTGTGCAGTAAAGGGTTAAAACGTGCCAGAGAGACACCACGCATGTGTTAACTCAAGCTGCAGCAGCGTTTGGCTCTTCCACCTTGACCTCCTAGTTAATCTGCGTGACAGCTGATCACGCAGAGATTCTCGTGATTTTTCTGTTTCTTTTAAACACACACGCGCGCGCACACACACACACACACACACACACACACCCCTGCCCACTCTAAAAGAAAAAAAAATGAAAACAAAACAAATTAAAAACAAACAAAAAAAAAACAACTATAACGCTGAAGCTGGAGGAGTATGTGTGAGTGTGAGGGGTGTCAGTATGTGTACCCCTGTGCACGCCTTTCTCTCCCCCTGATTTGTCCCTGGGTGTCTCTCCCTGCACCCTCCCCCCTGTCTCAATTATATTATTCCCCCAGACTTGGAAGCAGCTCCCAGAGCTGACGCTTTGATGGTATCTGCAAGCGTGTGTGCTGATCTTATTTCTGCCTCCCCGCCCCCCCCCCCGAATTTTAATTTCCTAAACTGGTAGCGATACATCTCCCCGGTGGTGGGACCCGCTAGAGGCAGGTGGGGGGAGCCACAATCAGATCATAAGCATAATAATAATACAAAGGGGAGGGATTCTTCTGCAACCAAGAGGCAGGCGAGAAGCAGAGGAGGGAAAAAAAAAGCGATGAGTTTGCCAAATATATGGAGCACAGGAACCTCAGTGTACTGGACTCCTGAATCTTCACAGAAAATGACGGTGTGGATGCTGCTCCTGCTAATGCTCTACCCAGGGTAAGATGTGCCGTTTTCTCGGCTTCGTTTTGTTCCAGGGAGGTGGGGGAAGGGGTGGGGATGTGCCATTACACGGAGACCACCTAGATTTAAAACACTCCCCCAGAATGTGGGGCTTTGTAATTCAGGGGGTTGTCAACGTGTGGGGAAGGAAAAGCAGAGAGGGAAGAGAAAGGTCATTTTCGTTTATTTTTTAACGTATTACATTGATTTGTTTTGTTTCAGAGTGAAAAACCTAACGTCACAAAGACTTTGTGTTTGAATAGTAGCCTTTTGGGATTGTTGCAAAATGATATCTAGGCGGGCTGCACTGATACATGCCGGCATTTGAGGCCATGTTGGAGGCGTTTGGGGCGGGGGTCTGGAGGAGAAAACTGCAGATGAAGTCCCGGCGCACCCCCGGGAGATGTGTGTTTGGGGGAGGGGTTCTGCTCTTGTGCATCGAAGTATTACTTGCTCCTGCACTTCGGCACTCTTAAGATCATTCAGCCAGGTTTTCTATCCAGCCCCATTGACCCGGCAGCTGGCTCCCTGACGCGCAAACCTGGTTCAGCACCAGGGACAGCAGTCCCGCTTAGGGCCAAATGGAAAGCGGCTTGTTTAACCGGGTAGGACACCCCTAAATTTACACAGGACATCCATACAGTGCAGACAAAAGGCCAGCAGAGCCAAGGAGAACTAATGACGTCCGGGACCCCACTCTGATTATCCCTACTGCCTCCTTCAGATGGGAGGGGACGTTGGGGCATAGAGAACCCAGTTGATGAAAGCATGGAGGAATAAATGTCTGGGGAAAAAGCTGGTCTTGCTGCAGCGTTGAAAAATATGCTGAACCAGGGGAATGTGATGGCCCATTGTAAAGTATGCATTCATTTCCTAGAGACTTGCTTCACTGAATAGAAAAGGTAGGAAGAGGGGATGGAATCCAAAAACCCTCAGCAGTTGTGTGATCTGAAGTGCTTTCACCTGAATTTTTTTTGAACTTCCTTGCACCAAAAGTACCAAAGAAATATTCCTCCATTTGTCTATCCACCTAAACATCCCCCAACCTCAAAACATACCTCAGGATTTCCAGCAAGAACTGAAGGCAGGTTAGAGATTTACTATTTACATTACTTGAACTCTGCTATTCTGTCATGTTTGAAATAAAACTCTGTATTTAGGGTAAATCCACCGCCACCCCAAGAAAAGAAAAACCAGTGATAAAATCTATTCAGTATGGCCCTAAGGTTTTTGTGAAAGTTGTCACTCTTCTGGAGTAGTTATAACAATGGGAGATAAAAGATACGGGGGTTAAACAGTTAGTTTATTTTTAAATAACTAGTTAACTCTGATCATTCTTTAAGGGAGGTAATGGAAGAAGATTTCTGAAAAGGAAGAGATGTAGGCAAAACAGTGAGTGAGAGCCTCAGCTGGAGTTTCTAAGTAGAGAGAGGGTCTGCTTAATTCCTCCAGAGTTTTTCATACTTTCCTTCTTCACTATAAAAATAGAGTGCGTTTTCATTATAAATGTAAGATTAAGTCATTTTCTTAGATGAGTAGAGGCCTTTCTACAGAAAATGGCTAATGTGCAAGTCCATTTTAGTGAGGTCCTGATACAAACACTTTGGTATTCAAAATTTACAGACACTTTCTTTTCTGTCTAATGTGTGTAGTTCTTAACTTGTTTCACCTATTAGAGAGTTGATAGTTGCATATGGATAAAAAATGTAATTCTCATATTCCTACCATTTACAAAACCTGTGGATTAAAATCTAGACAAGACATAGGGAAAGAGGTATTTCCTTCCTCCTCATCTTACATCCATCTCAGTAAACACATTTGTAACTAAATCGATAAGGACATTCTTATATATTTTATCTCTAATGGTCTTCCTTTAACCAGAAAAAAAGTGTAATTTTATTCCTTTTTCATAATAGTATCATATCCAAGATATTTTATGTTTTTGCAACAGTTCCACTTTTTTCCCAGTATCCTATAAAAAGTAAAATATAGAAATACATTTTAATTTTCAATTCTTACCATAGTAGCCTAGATGAGCATTTTAAATAGCTCAAAATAATGGGAGTTATGTGTCATGTAAACTCTCCAATAGGAGGATTTCCACATTTTCTCAATAATGAGAGAAACAAGTCCTTGCAGTCTGGTGCAGAGAATGTGATCAGAGTTTCAGTTTGCTGCAATCCCATAAGAAGGCCATTTAAATGGCTGAATTGGGCTGGATGGAAATGGAAGCTTTGATCTGGAAGTGATCCCAGAGAAGGACCATAAGTTCCTGGAAAATGTGGGACCCTAGGAGACAATCTGAAAGAGGCTGTGGAGAAAAGCGTGGTAGTACAGCCACCTACCAAGTTGAAGGGAAAAAGAAACATTTAGTTGACTTTTTTAATTACATAACTCTAAAGAATATGTCCCCCCCCTCCCCTTCATTAGATTGACTAAATTCATTAGGTTGTGTTGACAAAAAAGGAAAATATGAAACAGAAAGCATTGAAGTGAGAATATTAATAGCTAATATCTCTTCTTATGTGTGAAATAGTCCATTTCTAAAACTAAAATTTATCTAAACGGTCACTTTCTTGTACACAGTGCTGTCACAAACATCTCCCAGAAAACTTGCTAAAATGGAGATTCCTGGGCCACACTCTAGAAGATTCTGAATCATTATGTCTAGGGTGGGGAGCTCCGGAATATTCGTTTTCAACAAGTCCCCTAGACCACACATTGAAGCAATGTGGTATATGCATGGCTGATTTCCAAAGTTAGTTCATCACCATATTTAGTGGTTATAATTGCTTTGGTTGTTGCCATTTTACTAATCAGCTGAGCACAATGAGTCAATTTCACCTCAGAATTTTTTTATATGTGTGTAAATTATTAAATTTAGTATACAAACCATAAAGGTGAGGAATAGCTATAAAGAATTTTAATAAACCCACCTCATATATGTGGAAAAACACTGGTTGGAAAATAAACAGAGACCTCTCTCATTTAAAGGTATGTATGCATGTGTACATAATTGCATTTTCAAACTATATATACTTTATGTATACATATTCATGCACAGAGGTTTTAAAACAATTTTCCCAATTTTATACTCTTTTGATGTAACTACATTCTATCTCAGAGTAAAAATACCTTAAAAGGAAGAAAGAAATAGGGATGCAGAAGAAAATTATCTAAGTGAATTAAAATGTTATTTTTTTCCTTAGAATAAAGTTTTATAGTATGCTTCAAGTAAAAAAGAATTCATTTTCAAGGATGGATTGAACAGAGGTTAATTTAATTAAATGTGTGATGATCTAACCCTTACTTTGAAGAGCTAGCACTTAATTTAAAAAATACTTCCAGTTAAATATTTGTAAACACATTCTGTTCTTAGGCCCTGCCTGAACAAAACGATTTCAGGTGGTGACTTTTCTTATGGGCAGATAAAGTTGTTTACCCCTTAACTACCTTTGTCAGAGTTTTTAACTTTAGCAGGTATGCCCATGCATGCAAGGGAGTATTGTGACTTCACTATAACCCTGTTTGTTTAGAATTAATCTCTACAGACAAGCTTATTCTTTCCTAATTTTCTACCTGCTTTTATTTAGAAAAAGAATTATTTCTTCAGCATATTCAATTGCTTAGTTGTAGACATAATATTGCAACTAGTCTACACTGAGGCAAACATCTACCTGAAAAAAATAAAGAAAAAAAAACCCTACTCATCAAATATTTCCCAGAATCCAGCTGCCCACCACCATCTAGACAAAACACCTAGATCATAGGCAGCAGTTTTTAAATTGGCTTTTAATTTAAATCATTAGTTACATAAATGTCTGCTTGATAGATTCAGTTTAGAAGAATTAAGATCTAATCTCCTCAAAATAATTGAATTGTAGAATATTCAATTATTGTAGTCTCTGTTCTACATATTTTAAAATGTGCTTCTTTCAAGAATTTCTGCTCAGATTGAAATAAAGTTAAGGCTAACTTTAAGAGACTTTGTCTTTGTTGTAAATATTACATTATACCTTTTTCTCTCTGTTACAATTTCCTAGCCATTCCGAAACAGACTTGCCACAGTTTAAGCACAAGAAAGTTCTCCTGGAATGACACATACTTCTAGTTGAAAGGGAGAAGAATTTGCCATCTCAAAATAAAGTCTCTTTGGCATAAGGACTATTTCAGGCTGATTATTTTTAGGAAACAGCAGACACAGGAGAAACTCTGAAAGCCAGTAGAAGCTACCCTTTTGGAAGAGATATTTGGGGAAATCTCCATTTGTAAGGGTATCTCCCTCCCACTACCTGGAAGAGAAGGATGACTAAATCTGTAGAAACTTGTCAATAGAGAAGGCATGGACTTAAATCTTAATAATAACTATACCTTCATTTTACTGTGTCCTATCGGTTTTAGCAGGAGATGGTACTTAAGGTGGTGGGTTGGGTATTACAGAGAGTTACTCAGTTTTCTTGGGTCTCGCCCAAGTAAGTGTACAGGAGGTTATACATATTATTAAGCTTCTGTTTGTTTTTCTCCTCTTACTCTGTCTTTTTTATTACAGCCAAGAACCTAAAAAGTTAGAGAGAATATTATGTTTTCTCCCCTACATGGTTCACCAAAGTACTTCTGCTTAATTCACAGATCGCAGAAGATTGGTTAAAAGCTATAATTAGCACAGTTCAGGAATAGTTTGACCACTATGGGTGTCAGCACAAGTTAAGTGCTTAAACATTCAGGATTTCAATTGGGGTGGGCATTCCAGATATGATAATTTATTCGGATAGATGCGAAGAGAAGAATTCATCCCTCTATTACTGGGTTATGAGAGATCTATGTGACATCTTCAAAGTGAGTGTAGGCAATGAAATTTTCCTGCACTGTCCTAAGTTCTTTCGGCTGGTTAAAGAGTTAAATCTATATGCGACAGATTAAGAAAAGAAAATAATCTTATTTTATTACTTATGTACACACGGCAACCTCACATACATGACAGCTTCAGAGACAAAAAGGGAAAATGTGATATATACATTGGTATTCTGACCCAAGGATGAGAGAAGGCCCCTTGGGGCTTCAGAGGGTTAAGAAAAGCAGACATTCATTAATTGATGTAGCTTTTCCTGCCACATAGATTGGTCACAATAGGTTATTTCTGATAATTTCTTATTACGGGCAAGGCCTCTAATTCAAATCATGTTAGGTAGTTGAGGATGGAGAGGGACAGAAATTTCTGTTGAGCCCATTGGTCTCCATTTCCTCCAGCTCAGAATAACCCACAAAGCACAGAAGCGCATCTTGGGGTGACATATCCTGGACCCCTACATCAGAAACTAAATAGTCACAACATATTATCAACTTCACACTTTCATATATATATCTGTGTCATGCACATACATATGCTAAAGCAAAATTTTACATGTAAATAGTAATATATAATGTATATTTTAATATATCAATTATATATTTCAAATGTATAAATATAGTTAATGAATTAATATATGTTAATTTTTGCTAAAATCTTTCAAGTAGTTGTCAACCACATTTGACAGATTAGAAAAATCAAGATTATACAGATTAAATGACCTGCTTAAAAGCAACAGAAGTATAAAACATATGCTTTATAAATAAAGCAATAAAGTAAAATAGATGAGGATAGAGATAGCTATAGATATATAATGATAAACATATACACATATATAATATAAGTGTATATGTGTGTATTCCATGCTGGGCTTCCTGTCCTGTGTCCCTCAGTGGATGCCCTCCAGGAACCAGGAAGCACCTCTCACTCCAGTCGGCATCACTGACTGGGTCCCCCAAAATAGTGATCAGCAAGGTCACTGTGAATCCCACCCCTGACCTATCAAGAGTGCTGATCCAACTGAAGTCTCTTCTTTCAGTGGCCCCCACCTCTCCCTTACCCAGTACTTCTCACCGTTGTACCCAGACCCCTTCCTTCTCCTCCACTGGGGCCTCAGAAGTCCTGCCAGAGCCAGAGCCACTCCGACTTTAGTACGCCCTTTTCTATAGATGCCTTTCGTGTGTCTAAATAAAAGATAGATTGAAGTTGTCACTCAAAAAATATTTAAATATTAGATATACACTAACGATTATGAGAATTGGTTATATTTTAGATCTGTCACTAATTTATGAAATTTTTGACCAGTTACACCCCGTCAACACTATTTTCTCACAACAGGAGTTAACTAGTCTAGATTATCTATGTTTATCAGCTATAATTTTTGTAATTATTTGATTCTATCTTTAGACAATAGAATCTAAAATAGACACCTTACTTCCAAAGAGACCAACGAACAAATTAAAATAATCTATAAAGTGGCATGTTTTGAAATCTTCAGCCTCCGTTAATCACAGTTCTTAAATTTGTCTTCTTTTTTATATTGAAAGCTCTCCACCCATTCACAAAGAACACCATTATGAATAACAAATAACATAATAGTGAGGAAAACAAGGAATTCTTCTTAAGTAAAGATCCTTTGTAATCCCTAAAACCCTGCCATGAACTCATTTAGTTGCACAACCCAAGTTCATATAGCGAGACAAATATATACTGAGTTCTGTAATTTATTTGGACATATTTAAATAAAAGGGCAAAACAAACCGAATATAACTTGTCAATATGGTTTTGGTAGAAAGAAAAGCTTAGAAATAATCTTCTATTTGGTTGTTTTATGAGTTTAAAACATGTTCAATGGTATTATTTAGTTCCTGGAGCAAATTATGCTTAGAAAATACATTTTCTTAATAGTTATATGTCTGTATATATAAAGCATAGCTTAATATGCAGTTCAATCATTATTCAGAAATTTAGCTTCTGCACGTCATTCCATTTTCAAGGAACAGAACTTGCTCTTCCATTGAGCAAATTTACAGAGTAATTTGCTGCATTTTTTTTCTGCAAAAATACATGAAAAATAAAAGACAAAATCAAGGCAACTATACTGAATATTAAAATTGATATACTATTACCACTTTAATATCTGGATATTTATATCTTCAATATGTAGATACCCAAGGTTGACATTTTTAATAACCTCAATTATATATGCCACTTCTTGAATAACTTTGGCATGTGATTACTCAATATCAAGTTTAATTTCTAGAGGAATAAGAAGATACTTTCTAGAAACTGGGGCTTTAGTTTTTTTCTTAGAATGTTTGTGTGCTTATTCTTATTCTCTTTATAGCCTTGTAAGTTAGATGAAGATATTTTATTCTTCTGTTAACTATAAAAAAATCAGATAGAAAGAGCTTAAGGGACTCATCCACTGCTCTTTGAATCTTATCTGTAAAAGAGGATTTAGCCACTCCTAGTCTCATTTTAGTCTATATGCCATATGACACAAGTATAGTCACCCCTTTCCTTTCTAAAACTAAGAAAATAATTGGATTGTTTCAAGATATAAAAGGCCCCTTCAGTTTGTTTAAGTGGGAGTGTAATTTGCTATTCATTTCCTTCTTATTCTAGAAAATAAATGTCCTTTAAAAGAAAATAAAAAGTTCTTTTATTTTACACATTAGGTTAAAAGTAAAATTTAACTTCAAATCATATTAAATCTCTAGCATTATATGGGTGCAAAATATGGTAATAATTCTATATTATTATAAAACTCATTGTATAACTCTATAAAGTGCCATGTAAATGCTAAGGAGTACTGGTATTACACTCTCCACCCATTCATAAAGAAAACCATTAAGAATACCAAATAACATAATAGTGGGGAAAACAAGGAAAGATCCTTTGTAATCATGGAAACCCTACTATAAACTCAATTTTAGTTGCACTACTCAAATTTATATAGTGAGACAAATATATACTGAGTTCTGTAATTTTTTTGGATACATTTAGATAAAATGGCCAAAATAAACTGAAAATAACTTGTCAATATAATCTTGGTAGAAAGCAATAAATGACTGACTCTTATTTATGTTGTTTTTGAAGGTGATCAGTCCTTTTTTCTGTTATTATATTAATAATATAATAACTTAATAACTTTA
Organism: Saccopteryx leptura; assembly: GCF_036850995.1. Lineage (NCBI taxonomy): Eukaryota > Metazoa > Chordata > Mammalia > Chiroptera > Emballonuridae > Saccopteryx > Saccopteryx leptura. The sequence continues at coordinate 181,084,415 of NC_089508.1, forward strand.
TTGGGGTACAGGTTTAGGTGTGCAACTCAATAAAACATCATCTGCACAGTGCATCATACACCTGTCTCCCCAAGGAAAGTCTTATATGTCCACAAACCCCCATTTGCCCACCTCTACCAACCCATCACCCCCTTGCCCTCTCGCTATTACCACACTGTTGTCTGGGCTACATGTCATATACATATGTTTTTTCCTTAATCTCTTCACCTTATGTCAGTCCTTTTTTATAAATTGCTTTTGAAAACACATTTGAAATACATAATTGAGAGAAACTATTTGTAGATACAAAACATATTGATATTTAGGTAAACTGTTTTAGCTAGTTCTATGCTAGGAGCCAGATGCACAATTATGGGGCAGCAGAAGCCATGATGTCTGCCATTGTGGAGTTTCAATCTCATGAGATAGCAATGATCAAGGAGCTGTACACATAATTATTAAATTTTATCTTGGATAAATGCTACCCAAGAAAGTCACATGGTGCTATGAGAGACTAGAACAGCTGTCTAGCTTTAGTGAAAGTCAAGGACAGATAAACTGAGATCGACCATCCAGCTGAAACTGATCAACAATCATCTAATTGGTTGACTTTTATATTCCAACACTTTTCTTGGTCATAACAGTTTTTGTGGAAATTTTTTTTTTGCCCTCAATTGGAGAGGTTTTATCCTGGAATTGAATGGTATTTTTTTTTTTTGAGGGGGAAAGTGGTACAAATTAAAAGGAAAAAATGTCTTGAGTCCCTGACCTGGGAGCCTCATCCTGACATGCCAAGGTTGCAGGTTCAATCCCCAGTCAGGAAACTTCTAAGAATTAACCCATGAATGCATAAGTAAATGGAACAACAAATTGATCTATCACTTTAACATCAATCAATAAAAAAGTGTTTTTAATGTTTTGAAAATTAGTTTTCTTTAGTATTCTAAAAAATGATCTATGTAATAAACAAAAACCATATTAAATAAAATTAAATAAAGCAACATGTCCACATATGACATTATTTAAACATAGACTAAATTTACAAATCAATGGCCAGTTGACAGGTTTTTGCTCCACTTACTCCGTCCTATAGGTTTTCAAGCTACAGTCATAAAAATGGTTATTCCCACCATTACTTGCAACTGATTTGCCTTCACTGAGTTGTCAATCCAAAATAAGTAGTCAAATACAGTCAAATAGTGGGAAAGAAAACAAAACAAAACTTAACCACCTTAAATATACATACCAGTTGTGAACTTCAATTAATTTCAGAAATATTAGAGCATGAAAACTTGGATGTAACAGGATCAAGAAACAGTGTATATTTTGAAGCTTTTTGAGTTAAGTGCAAAATACCCTGTGTGTGGCCTATAACTATACATACAGAACAAAATGTTAGTGCTTCAGTGATTTTTCAATATTGACACATTATAATCTTTGGTAAGATTATATCTATAGATCATAGTAATTATATGCTAATAAATTACCAACTGCTTCTTAAAATCTATTTAACTAGTTTCTTCCAGCACCCTCCTTCATCTTATTCTAATAGAATAAGCAAGTAACTATTATATTTAGTTCCTTATAAATAATCACAATTTAAAAGCATGGTATACTATCCTCATCAACTCTCACAAATCCACAACTTTTGGATATTTAATTAAAGCATTTGAGCCAATAGAGTAAGGCTGAAGTTGGTTGAATCTATCAGGTTTTTGGTTTTGTTTTATTATATTTTATTTTATTGACTTAAAGAAATACTGCATAAATTCTAAGTAGAAATTCATGTCAGATATATGTAGTAAAATGTCTTTCCTGTCTTTGGGTAATTTACTTATTTAATTATTTACTGGCTATAAAGTAAAAATTGTCTTTTTTTTAATTTGGGTATTTTTTTTGTTTTGTTTTCTCTAAGTAATTGCTGCCTCCTCTAAAATTGCAAAGATATTTGCATCTGGTTTTAGAAACTTTACAGTTATAGCTCTATGATCCATCCAAATTATTATTTTTATTTAATACATGTTATAAGTTAATATTTATTCCCCCCATGCAATTGTTTCAGATGCATTTTTGAAATGATTTTCTTTTTTCTATCGAGAAACTTTAGTAACTTTGCCAAAATGTTATTAGCATATACATCTGGGTTTATTTCTGACATCTGTATTCCATTCCATTGATTTCCTTATTGATGATTATGTCAGCACTATATGAATTGGATCATTGTACCTTTCCAGGAAATCATAAAATCAGGTAGTAAGTGTGAAACACATTCGTATGTGTTCTTCTTTTATAAAACCAATTTGTCTATTTTAAATCTTTCGTGTCCTGATATGCTTTAGAAAATTTGCCAATTTATACCAAAACAAAACAAAAAGTTCCATTGTATCTTCATAGAAATGGTGTTGAATAGACATCAATTTAGAAAGTGTTGACATTTTTGACAATCTTAAATCCTTCAATGTATAAATACACTCTGCCTATCATTATTTTTTGGGTTTTCTTTAATTCTTCTCACTTACTGGATATTTCAATGTCAATATCTTGAATATTTTTCTTGAGTTTATTCTTAAGTATGTTGCATATTTTCATTCTATTTTAATATTTATTCTCCAAATTTTTATCATTATTATACAAAGCAATTTATTTTGTATATTAATGCATACCTGTGATATTAGTTCTAGTCATTCCTTGTAATATTTTTGTAGATACTTTATGATATTTAAATATAACATTGTCATCTGCAAATAAAGACAATTTCACTTTAGAACAACTTCTTAAAACATAAATCTGGTAATGTTATACGTATTGTTATATTACAGCTTTGCAATAACTATTCTTTCTCCCATAAGATAACATACAGTTGTCTTACCTAGAGTTGGAGGCAATATAATCATATATTTATTGTGCACAATGGAGACACTTGTAGAGTGAAAGAGGGCATAATTATGAATAATTATGTCAGAACCACAGGTGCCAACTGGAACTTGCCCAGGCAAACTGGGCATATGATCACTCAATATGGTCCTCTGTGATGTGATCCCTGATAACTTCCCTCTCCAGCACCAGTTCCTGCCCTCTCTCAGCCACAAGTTCAACTGCCACAAAGTAGTTCATGAGATTCCGAAAAACAGCAGTCTTATTTTCCTACCTCCTTCTCATGTACGCTTTTCAGGGCTTCTTATCCCTCTTCTATTTCCTTTTAAACCTTTTAGTCTTTCATACTAAATCTTCACCTGGGTTCTGTTTTAGAATCTGTGAGATATTCTTACTATAAATCTTTTCTATCTGTGGTTAAAAAGGAGAGATCATAATGAATAAGTTTAACTAAGCTAACATATTTGAAAGTATGAAAAAATAGTCATCAAAAAAAGTGACTCTGAATAGATTAAAAAATTTTTACTAGTCATATCACGTCACTTCACCCAAACTATATTATAAAATACAATAAACAGCAAATAAAATCAGCTCAGTGTCATAAGACCAAGGATATGTTGGTACTCAAACACTGCCTTAAACATCCATCACAGTGATTATAATTTGCCAGGTACCTATGTGGTCAACAGGCCATTAACAAAGTTTCCATGGTCCATGGTGGGATCTCTTTTTTGTAGACCTGATGCTATTTGCATTTTGCAGATCAATTTCTCTAATGAATGATCATTACAGTAAATTCTGCAGAGAATCGTGTGGGGAGGGAGACATTTCCTCATTTAATTTTATTCTTCTTTACTTCAGACTCTAAGTAATCCCCCAAGCAGATTCTTAATAGATGCTTAATGGATGAAATTGATCAGAAAAATGCAGATGCACGTAAAGCAGAAGATTGGAGATGGGGACGGCACCCTCTGACTTTGGTGATCTGAAGTGACCATTTTAATTCTTATTTGTTTTGTGCATCACATTTTGTTTAAGCATTATCCACTATGTTCCTGGCACTACACCCGATATTGAAGATACTGCATTGCAAAAGCCAAACATAGCCCTTGTTCCTGTGGAACTTATATTCTAGAATAAAAACATGCTTTTAAAAACACAACACTGTATCATAGCAATATATTATGTAACGTAACCATACTTCTACTTAGCAACAGCGTTCTACCTTTATATCGATTTGTTTCAGTTACTGCCTCTGATTTAAGTAAGTTGTATAACCAGATACACATTTTCCAGCCAACCATTTTTTTAAGCCCGCAAATTTACATGATTCTGTCCCTTTGCTGCTTGAAATAGGCTAACATGAGATATCGTTTGATTCTTGTTGAGCTCTAAATTGCTTTGTTAAATGTGGAATAAAAATAAACGCAAAGTGGACAAATTTCTCTCTTCATGCCTCTGGCCTCCTTGCCATAAATATTTATTGGATTCCTAGTACTTGTTTTACATTGTACTGGAGATAAAACAGGGAGAAAAAAAACAGACGTCTTCTTAATCCCCTTAGACCTTGCTGTGTGGAGACAGGCAGACAGTAAACAAAGACAGTTCTGATCATGACAAATGTTGAAGAAATAACTAAAAATGTGTGGAGACATGAAGGAAACCAAGAAAAGATGTACTTTAGATTGATGACCAGGAGAGACTCTTGGGTAATGGATAAGATGTTGAGATTACAAGGGGATGAAAGCATTCAGCCATGAGAAGACTGAGGGGAAGACCTTTCTTGTCATTGGTAAGAGTAGGTGCAAGGACCCTGAACGCATTCAGAACCTGGTTTGAGGAAGGAACTAAGAAAGGGCACCAATGGCTGGAGGACAGTGATTAAGAATGCAGAAGTCAGGAGAGAGGGTTTGGGAGGCAGACAGCCGCTTCCTATCGCACGGTCTTGCAGCCGCAGTCAAGAATTTGAATTGTATTCCACCAAGGGGTTTGGATCAGGAGAAGTACTTCTTATAAAATACCATCAGTTTTCCTCTTAAGGAAGAAGTATGTCTCTGATTTGAGAAACAAATTAGGGTTTCAATTTACCTACCAATGTTCAATTGCTTGGAAATTAATGACTGACTTTTAGCTTTCTTAGAGTTATATATAGTATTATATAGATATGGTTTTATATATAGTTATAGATAGTTTTATATAGCCACACTAGCTCTCAGTGACCTTTAAACTATCCTAAATCTAGGTCCTAAACCTTTTGTTCATGGACCATGAGAATTATGCAGAAATATTCCTACCCACCTGTGACCTTATAAATAAATAAAATATTTGCATGTTTATATATATGACCTTCTATTTGCTAGGAGAAGGTACCAAAAGTTTTAGCATTTACCCAAAATGTTTTATGTTCTAGAGATCAATATTGTTACTTCAGAAATTAAAATTTGGAAGTGAGGACAGAGATGCTCTGATAGAAATAACCGTAATATCAAGCTGGAAATGCTGGTCGACAGAGATTAGTCAGATCCTACCCCATGACAGTGTTTTTTATTATTGTCTTGTATTAATATTTAACTGTTGCATTTTTTTTTTTTTTAGCTGTTCAGGTATTTGTCTCCTCAAATAGACAAACAGACGAGAAGTGTTTTAATTTTTGTTTTGTTTTGTTTGTTTTGTTTTATAGAGACAGAGAGTCAGATAGATAGGGATAGACAGACAGGAATGAAGAGATGAGAAGCATCAATCATTAGTTTTTTGTTGTGCATTGCGACACCTTAGTTGTTCACTGATTGCGTTCTCATATGTGCCTTGACCGCGGGCCTTCAGCAGACCAAGTTAACTCCTTGCTTGAGCCAGTGACCTTGGGTCCAAGCTGGTGAGCTTTTGCTCAAACCAAATGAGCCCGTGCTCAAACTGGCGACCTTGGGGTCTCGAACCTGGGTCCTCGGCATCCCAGTTCGATGCTCTAACCACTGCACCACCACCTGGTTAGGCAAGTGTTTTGATATCAACACTGAACTTTGCACTTCTTTCCATCTGAGACTGTGCCTTGCACAAAAGTCTAAAATACATGTAATTAACTGAAAGATCAAGAAATCTAAATCTATGAGGAACTGTTTCCCAAATTGAGCCACCTTCACAGTTTTTGTCATATCTAAATGACATCTGGTTACTTTTTTCCCCCAGTTATATTAAAACTAGTATCTTTTGAATATATTTATTTAATACACTTAATAAAGGCAATAAAACCTGGAAAATCGGTTTTACTTTTCATAACAGAAGACAATTACAAAGTAAATGCCATAAAACCAGAATAATATTATTATGTCATAATTATATATTGTTTTCTACCAGAAGTGCAGAACTCAATATTGCTCTGCCTAGAAATTAGGAAAGCAAACTGCAAAATGTGCTTAAGACAAATTACAAATAAAAAGAGACTTTGTCATTATAATTGGATGTACTGAAAAAAGAAATTAAAAAGGAAAAAGTTTTCTATGAATGTGTTTTCATGTCTTTTCATACTATGCCTATGCGACACTTAAAATTGTCTTAGGAACAAAAGGTCAGGTATCCTTAGCTTCGGGGAACACTATTATGGGGCAATCTTAATAGAACATAAATATTGATTTCAATTACATGGACGGCATACTTATTTTAATATCAGCTACAATTCTCTATATGTTTATTTGAAATGAGTGACTTTTACCATGGTAATTGTCACAAACATGTAATCTTTAAAAATAACCCATACCCTCACTGATTTAATATTTTGAAAAGCATTCATTTGATATTTTATCAAGTGCCAGGCACTTGCAAAAGTTTGAAAAACAACACTGTTAAAGACTGAAACACGTCTTGCCCTTAGGAACATAACAATATTCTACTTTTAATGCTTACACCTAAACCTAATTTTTAAAAATGCTTTGTTGTTGCTATTGTGGGGGGAAAGGTGTAAAAAGTAGACGAGGCAAAAATATGGCTCAACAAATTCTCACAAATTGAAATAAATACCCACATAACCACCAAACAAGCCTGGAAATCAGTTATAGCCAAGAGCCCAGCCAACACTCTCACACCCATCTTAATTCCTTGCCTCTATTTCTTCACTCAAAGTAATCATTGTTCTGACTTTGAGCTGTATGGTTGAATTTCACTTGTTATTAAACTTTACAAAAACAGATGCCTACCCTATGTGTGTGTATGTGTAGCATCTTTTGCTCAAATTTTTAGTTTTCAGATTTATTTTGCTGCATATAGCAGTAGTTCATTAGTTTGTTTTGCCATATAATATTTCAGTGTATCTATCTTTTCTTTTGTTGATTTGGGTTCCATTCATTTCTATAACCAATAATGCAACTTTTAACATCTTTGTGCATGTCTCTGAGAAGACACCTGTACGCATTTCTTTTCGGAATATATCTAAGGATGCCCAATCTGAGTTATAGGATACTGGAGTGCTCATCATTAACAGAAAAGGCCAAAATGCTGTCTCTCCAGCAGCATATGAGTCCTAGCTATTTCACATTTTGCCACTTTTATTTAAAAAGGGTTAACCTGAAAAGACAACAGCAACAAAACTATGATAAGGGGGCTGACCTGGAGAAAATGGATGTCGGTGATAACCTTAGAAGATGACCTAACATTGATGGCATTCTCCTGTTTACAGCCCTGGACTCTAGTGAACCCTGTAGTTATCTTCTCCTCATTTTCCCTCCTCGCCTTCTTAACTATCCCAGTTTTCATTTGGTATTCGTGAAACCCACAGGCTCTTTGGGGAGCTGATTTCAGCTTTGATACTAGTGGAGGGACATAAAATTAGACTAAAATAATGACCCTAGTCCCGTTCTGTAGCCACAGATAGTGTTTTCATAGTATACAGGCTAATGATAGACAAAATGAGACTCAGGCTTTATAATTATGTGTGCTAGTGCCTCCCAATTTAGTTTGAATGTTCTGATGCTTGCAATAAAATTCATCTTAGCAAATGAAGCTCCACGCATCTATTGGATATGGGTCATTGGTGATTGCTAATAAAATAAACAGTCTGCATTTCCATATTGGAATAGTTAGTTCTGATAATGGACAAATACTAATTAACACACTTGTCAACAGCTGTTATCTGAATATCACAAAAAAATAAATTAGGTATGAATTAAAGAAGGTATTAAAAGTAGGCCAGTTCACTATCAGAATTGATCCTTAGTATCAGAATTGCTACTTTCTTGCCCTATCTCTACTGTATTTGCATGTCTACACTCGTCTCTACACACTTGTGCATAGAGCACCCTTCCCAGCAGGCTCTGCTCACTGTATACATGTCCTTACTGGGCAATATGGAATCTCAAAGTCCACAAAAGGCCCTATAGGGAAGAGCAATGGGTGCCCCCATGCTTCTGTTCACTGAACACCATCACAATGTCTCTCTAGAGCTCCCAGTCCTCCAGACAGCAGAGACAGAATCCCCTCCTCCCGTGATCAGATTTAGTCCCTTCTGACCTCTGATGATATGTGCTCACCTTACACAGCTGTTCCTCCACTTCCCATCAAAGCGCACCTTTTGCAGTGGCTGGAGGAATCTTATGAAACGACCTTGCTTACATACCTACATGCCTTGCTCCTGCAGTGTGCATTGCTTGCACGGCTTTCCACTTTCCAGAAATGGTTTAAGTGAGGCAGCTTACTACATCCATTAATTTAAATAGTGAGCTTCACTTTTCTGCCTCGGCGTGGGGAAATCAAATCATTGGCCTCTGCACTGGCAATCTTATGGAATCGGAATGTTATTAGCGCTGTGCTGAAGGTGCCATACTTTTATTGCGCTCGAGCATAAGCTAATTTATTGTCCTAAGGGACAATGAACTTGAGCGACCATTTATTTTGGTGGATTCTAGTGTTTGATGGATGTACAGTGGTGGATTTGCTGGCCCGGATTCCTGTTTCAAAGCCTGGTAGCATACTGGTTTAACATTTTGGTTTTGGCAATCTGAAGTGACTCCTGATAAATATCATTGTTTCTCTTCAAATCCATTGGTATTTGGCATCAAGAAGACAGATTATGTATGTTTCTCAGATATAGGATTCAGTGAGAGAATGTATATGAAGTCCCAAAAGTTATTCTTAGAACACAAGGAATATTTAACAGTAGGCATTGTTGATTTTATTATTTACCTTAGGAAAACTATTTAGCCAAAAAAGAAAGAAAAATAAAAAAAGAAATTCTTTCCATAAGCTCTAATTAAGCAGGCACTCATGGAATGTATAGTCTAGTACTGGAGACAGACAATAAACCAATCAAGAAATAAGGAACTGAATAGAACATACAAAGATGGCGTAGATGACAGAAGGAGATACACAGTAAAGTATGGCCTCCATGAGAAGGTGATGTTTGTGTTGAAAATTGGAAGGGAACAAAGAATAAGCCAGGGCAAGTATTATTCTGGAAGGTGTAGAGAAGGAACAATTGTCAGCAGAAAGGACAATGTATGCTCATGCTTCTGAGACTCAACAAACTCTCACGTGACAGCATGATGTAAGAAACATCACGTTCTCTTGTTGCTGATGCTTGAGGACTGTGAGACTGCCGACTGCATCTGAGAGCTGAATGGGAATTGAAGGGAGCAGGAGAATCCCTAAGAGTGCAGGAAAAGCAAGCAATAGATTGTATGTTAGATAGTGGAGATGGACAATACAGGTAAAACTGACAGAGCAGAAAGTCCAATGCACAGGAATTTTTAATAGAAAAGTTCCAAAAGGTTTCATTTTGCTAACATATGTGTCTTGGGAGACTTGTTTTGACATCTGAGATACTTGGCATTTGACTTATTATACCTACAAAGTAAAAGGAAGCCAAAACCTGTACCAGCCTGACCGGGTGGTGGCGCAGTGATAGAGCGTCTGACTAGGAGGCAGAGGACCCAGGTTTGAGACCCCAAGGTCGCCAGCTTGAGCGCGGGCTCATCTGGTTTGAGCAAAAGCTCACCAGCTTGAACCCAAGGTGGCTGACTCGAGCAAGGGGTTACTCAGTCTGCTGAAGGCCCACGGTCAAGGCACATATGAGAGAGCAATCAATGAACAACTAAGGTGCCGCAATGGAAAAACTGATGATTAATGCTTCTCATCTCTCTGTTCCTGTCTGACTGTTCCTATCTACCCCTGTCTCTGACTCTCTCTCTGTCCCTGTATAAAAAAACAAACAACAACAACAACAAAAACATTTCAAGTACAAAAATAAATGAGTATTCTGTTTATTCAACTGTTTACCTATCCATGTCAGATTATATCAATATATAAATATATATATATATTTATATAAGGTCTACCGGAAAGTTCTGTCCGCTTCTATCACAACAAGTTTCAACATGTAAGCACATGTTTATTTGGCGCATGTGTGCCTCTCTATTTTTATCACTTAATGTATATGTACTGATGTAGCAAATTAACTAAAACAAAGTTGATTCACATTAGTCTTATGTGTGAAGCCATAGTGTACCCATGGCTACTGATAAAGTTCATTTACGCCACTGTAATTTTTACGAATTTCAACAAGGAAGAAATGCTACAGAAGCATGTCTGTCGCATCCACCATAATCCCCGGACTTAGCACCCTCTGATTATCACTTGTTTTTGTCCTTACAAAATTTTTTGAAGGGCAAAAAAATTAAAAAATGAAGAAGATACCAAACAAGCACTGGTTCAGTTTTTCACATCAAAAGATAAAACATTTTTCAAAAATGGGATATACAAATTGCCCTCACGCTGGCAAGAAATCATTAATAATAATGGCAATTATATTATTTAATAAAGTTTATTGACGGTAAGAAAAGTTTGTATTTTGTTTTATTCCAAAAACGGACAGAACTTTCTGGTAGACCTTATATAATACTCTGTTTTTATGAAGCCAAGCAATGGGTTTAAAGGTACCAGAATAAAATGTATTTCTATCTCACCCAAATGTTTGCTGTTGTACTACCCTGGGATCTAATATAATGACTAGATTTTTTTCCCCTCACAAAACTTAAAGCTTTATTGAATCTATGAGGATCTGAAATACCTAGATTAAAATATAAAATTCAAAAATTGCATGATTAATATTCACTGTGGCAAAGGTGTTGAATATACACCAAAATTCAGATATTTAGAATCTTCTATATTAATGAGAACAATCTCTGATTAAATTATGTCTATCCAGTATTCACTGTGTTTTTCTAAGCCACTTATTCTTCCTAAATAAAATCTCTCTCTTTTTTTTGGTTCTGATTATCAACATGAACTCATTACATGTTTGCATAAATTTAAATCATGTATAAAACAATAAAGGTGAAAATAAAAATCAATAACCTAGCTCACAGCAAGGCAATTCAGAGCCAGATCTAAGTAGAAACCTGGAAGTTTGTATTTATATAAAAAAGCTCCCCCCCTCCCGCGCGTGGGTGTATGTGTCTACACTCACACACCAGAGTAAGAACCACCAATTTAAAGATGGTATGACTGAGAGTCTCAAATTTTAATATGTGCATATGAATCAATCTCTTGAAGATTATATTAAATTAAAGATTCTGATTCAGGAGTCCGGGTGGCCCAGGGTTCTGTGTTTCTGGTAGGTTCCTAGGAAATGCCCATTTTGCTATCCAAAGCTCTCAGTCAGGTGGTTTTCTAACAATTTTTTGAGACTATCAAAAATAAAAGCTTTACAACATTTTCTGGCACTGTCTCTCAGAAATGAACACTCAAACTATAAAAAAAAAATTCCATTATAATAACTTAATTTAAGAGTAATTTCCATGTTAATTCTTCCCTTTATAAGATCATTTTTGAAACTAAGGGATCCAAGAAGCAATAATCAATCCTAAAGGCTATTTATTTAAATAGGTGCCTTGAGCTAAAAGTCCGAATTCGCGTTTGCTCTTGGCCCACTCAACAGTTAACTCAATTTTCTTGAATCTTTATCAATCTATTTCTACCCAGGCATCCTCATGGAGTTTACAATACTATAGAATGCCTTATCGAATGGTCAGACTTTATCTTTAGACTGTTCACCTATAAATGTGGATGTTCTTGACTCCAAAGAATTATACAGAAAGAAACAGCCAACATGGAATGAGAAAGGCTCGTTTTTCTTTTCCTAAAGACAAATCTGGACACAATCCTAGAGTATGTATCAGCCCTATTAATTTAGACCTCAGCTGGGAAAGATCTAGGGAATACAACCTTCATTTATTTGTAATATAGGGGCTCATTATTTTTCTTCCTGGAAAACATCTGTTGTTAGTCCTTCTTAGCCCATATTAAATAAAAGCCTAGAGGCAGCATCTGTAGAAACAGGTTTTAGTTACATGATCGGAGCTGTTCTTATAAACTTAGCAGTGGTCTCTTTATAACAATAATTATAATATAAACCTATTTTCAAAACTATACTAAGCATTGAATAAGTATTGCCTTAACCTTACACACACACAAAATGTGATATGAACACTAGTATTAAGTTTTTTAAAAGAATGAGAATGTTGAAGTTTAGCCAGGTTAAATAATTTGCTCAAATTCATATAAAATTGTGATAGAAGAAAAACACAAATCTAGCACACAAACCAGGTAATTTCTGACTCCCAAATATATGCCTTAATTTCTTCACTCCATTTAATCTCTCTATGACTATGGATGAAAACATCCATCACTGACAATTAAGTGGAATCAATTTGATTATTATTCTGGCATCCAATAGGTGATGCTATAAAGAGAATTACTGGTGCAATTTTGGAAAGTAACCTACCTTCTAAGCAAGTATCTCTTTTCTTTCCATTTATTGTATTCTCCTAATTCTCCAGATAATAGTTATGTCAGTAACACAGCACCATGAGGCTAGGATCATTTATTTCTTAGTATGAGGAAGTGCTATAAACAAGCCAACCAAACCACTTAATATATCTGAACTTCCCTTGAAGAAGTTTTATGAGAGAGATACAGACAAAGAGACAAATAAACACAGGGAGAAAGGGGAAGAAGAAAGGATCAAGTGTTTTTGAAAAGACCCTTTTGTATGACCAAATTTGCCTGACCTGTGATGGTGCAGTGGATAAAGCGTCGACCTGGAAATGCTGAGGTCGCCGGTTTGAAACCCTGGGCTTGCCTGGTCAAGGCACATATGAGAGTTGATGCTTCCAGCTCCTCCCCCCTGTCTCTCTCTCCTCCCTTTCTGTCTCTCTCTCCCTCTCTCTCTCCTCTCTAAAATGAATAAATAAAATAAAATAAAAATTTAAAAAAAATCTTCTAAAAGACATTACTTGTATGACCAAATTAAACAGTAGTAAAATTCCAATATGATGACATCCAATGGAGCAAATGCATTTTGTTTTCCTCAATGAATTATTGGAAGGGTTTAAAAATATCTTAGCAAGAGAGATTTTTTTTTTCTCCTTAAATTAGTAAGATTTGGGTCATAGGATTAGAGTTCCATTAGGCAGAGTTCACAGTGCTCTGGTGGAGGAATAATGGATTGAGGCCCAAGGGGGATTTTCCCAGCAGAGAACTCGTCACTGCGGGTTACAGCTCGCAGTGAGCTATGAAATTCTGTAGCTCGATAGGTGAGCTATGAAATTCACATTTTGTTTCAAGTTCTTTTGCTACTAAAGTGGAAGATGTAAAATGCCAGCTTCGGTAGGTGTGCAGATGTGTTGCTCAGTTCATGTTTCCTTTTCAGAATGTCTCCAAGGAATATAAAGAGAGATTACATCCTTACTAAATTAATTCACGCCAGTGATTGCTCTTAAAACTTCATGTCCCTTACTCATTCTCAATCCAGATTAATCACTTATCAGCTTTATTCTATCATACTTAATTATCTATCTATCTATCTATCTATCTATCTATCTATCATCTATCTATCTATCGTTCTCCAAGCTATGCATATAAAACAGAACCATATCTATGACTATGACTGGAGAAAGGTGATAAAATAATGGTTTGAGAAATATATATATATATATATATATATATATATATATATATTTTTTTTTTTTTTTATTTATTTTTTTTTTTAAGTGAGAGGAGGGAAGATAGAGAGACAGACTCCCTCATGTGCCCAGGGCAGTATCCACCTGGCAACCCTTGTCTGGGGCTGATGCTCAGACCAACCAAGCTATCCTCAGCACCTAGACCAACTTGAACCAATCGAGCCACTGGCTGTGGGAGGGGAAGTGGAAGAGAAGGGGGGAAAGGAGGGGCAGAGAAGCAGATGGTCACTTCTCCTGTGTCCCCTGAGTGGGAATCAAACCCGGAATGTCCATACGTGGCTCACACTCAATCCACTGAGCCAACTGTCCAGGACCAAGAAATAAATATATATTTCATATTGAGTATCATACACATATTCATTCAGGTTACCGTGGCGGTGATTTGATTTCTGACAAGATCCAGTCTACATCATTTATTTAGAAAAATAAACTGGGGATGGGATGGAAACTTTTACATTTATAATTTTTATTTACCATAAATGACAAAAGTAACCAATATTCATGGAGCGCTGATAAGGACAAAAGTGGCAGCTTTTGCAAAGTTCTTCATTACTCCTGAATTGGGAAGATATAATTATGTTGTGTGTGGGGGGGATGGAATGGAGCTTGGGGCGGGGACAAGGCAGGTTACAGAAATTATTATATCTTTCCAAAGGTAGCCTTACCTCCTGGCATAACCATGGGAGCCTTACTGAGAGGCTTCGGCATAGAAAATGGAATCACAGGATATTATGTGGCTTTCTGATCACTCCGAATAGGTAACTTCATGTCTATGATTGTCGTACATTAAGCACCAGTACGAGTTTCCAGTTTAGGAACTTTTTTGCTCTAGTAAAGAGCAGTGCAGTTCCATTTTTCTTCATAGTACCGGGTTCTTAACAGTCTAAGATAAATGAACCACCCTGGCCTTCAGCGCAAGTGAGGAGGAAAAACACACAAACACACGCCCTGGGGGAAGGAAAGGCAGCAAGAGGGAGCTCTCCGGGTATTCCACTGAGGAGGGAGAGGCCCATCTGGGGGTTTGTGGGAGTGAATCTCATTATCAGTCTCTTCCTTTCAGTAACAGGTGGGAGCGAGTTAACTCCTCACAGGGAAGAGAAGTAGACATTATGCCTGAATGCTTAGACGGCATTATGATCATTTACGCTTCCCATTCACAAAATAAAATAAAATGAGAGTTTTTTATAGGCCCTTCATGAGACTGGACAGGTGGGCAAAAAAGAACATCAGCTCTGGAAAAGGCCAAACAAAATCACTGTTAAAACACAGTCTGTTTATAGATGGGAAGGCAGAGCACAAGGAAAAGAAATGGAGAGTACACTCTTATTCGTTGTGATCCACAACTGCGTGGTGTCATTGTCTACACTAATCCTTGGGTGAGAACGATCATGCCAATCCGTTTCCATTTATTCCTGTAATCCAGCTTCATTTCTCCATTTTCACCAGTGGTCCAAACAGGAAAGTTAAGTTGGATGTAGACTCTGTGTTTCTTAACCAATATTTTTGTTTTCTTAGCCTCACTAGCCAAAAATCTGATGATGACTATGAAGATTATGCCTCTAACAAAACATGGGTCCTGACACCGAAAGTTCCTGAGGGTGATGTCACTGTTATCTTAAACAACCTCCTGGAAGGATATGACAACAAACTTCGGCCCGATATAGGAGGTATGCTGAAGCCCGTTGTAGTGTGGGCCAGACAGGGACCCATAAGCGTGCCAAACGCATTAGAAGAAAACGTTAGCATATTTCAAAAACCAGAACTATTTAAATGATAGTTTCTTTATATGTTACAAAAATAGGTAAAGAATATAAAAATAGCATTCTAGCCTGAGGATAGGAGGGACAGTGATAAGTTCAAATGAAGAAAGATGATTTTCAACTGAGACTTGAGAACTAGTTATCCCCCCAGACAAAGGCTGTTGGGAAAAAGAGACAATTGCTTTATGAAGTAACATCAGAAACAGGTAAGTAAATAATGATAAAGAAAGGATATACTCATTACCTACTGCTGTGTAACAATCAACCACAAAATCCCAGGGGCAAATAACGGTAGGCATTTTCTTAGCGCTTGCTGGGGTGGTGATTTAATCTAAGCCAAGCTGAGGCTGTTCATTAAGGAAGCTGGATTCTCATTCTACTCCTGGGATGAGCAGACCAGCTAGGAGTATCCTTCTCATGATAACAGCCAAGACCAAGAGAGACACTAGAAGTTCATTAGGCTTAAAGCTTGCAGTCAGAACTAGCACACCCACTTCTGTCCATACATTCTTAACCAAAGCAAGTCAAATAATCAAGCCCAACGTTCACAGGACAGAGGTAGCTTGCCTGAGGTGACAGCGAGGTCGTAGTTACTGGGAGTTGTAAAGAAGTCAATCCACCACAAAGAACTGGGGCATGACCATTTCCAGGGAAGTGGATAAAGGTGAGACAAATGTTGAACTGAAGCCCAGAATGATATTATGAATCCTTGTTCATTAAATGTGAAATGAGAATGGAGCACCTGCATTTGCTCATGGATGTAACACTACGCGGTTGTTAACATCAGGCCTCCTTGACAAATAGGTGTGTGTTGGGTTCCCATATGGTTTCCTCGTATTGGCTGATGAGTCACAGAATCCACGAAACCCCTGAGGAAGACTGATGTGCTGGCTTAGAGGCATATGTGGATGATGTGCTCATAAAAGAAATCAACAGGTTCAACTGTTCCAAAACAATTCACAATACTTGTTGCTTTTTATATCTAAATATCTTGGGCATATTTTTCTAGGTCATGAAGTAGCTGTTTTTTTTCTCTATGGGGCAAGTAAGGTTACAATGTCCAAATAGATTTCAGAGCTCAGAGGAAAAATGGTAAAATTCAGGATATCTGAGAGAAGGCAGGGGAATTTGAGGACTTTTTCTTATTTGTTCGTCTTTACATAGTCTCAAAAGAATAATCATTTTCAAAACTCTACTATTCTTAGTCATAACATTTACACACTAAACAGAGACACTTCTTTTAAAATAGTTATCTAAAAGAACTGAATTAGTCACTAGAACCAAATTAGTTGTAAATAAATCACTTCTCAAATGGCAAAATAAATGTATTTCGAGAATAACACAGATTAAAATGCTGTGCATCTCTTTACACATATATCTCTGGTTCTCTCTACAGTGAAACCAACAATAATTCACACAGACATGTATGTGAATAGCATCGGTCCAGTGAATGCTATAAATATGGTAAGTTTCTAATAGTTTGTCTGTTATTAACATACTAAAGGGTATATGTGGTACGATGAACATAGCAAGAAATATGACAACAAAAAATTCAGAAGGGAGAGAGAATCTTTCAGATCTCTTTTTCCTCTCTTACAATATGATGATACATTTTAATGATTGTTATAAAAATTAAATGTGATCCTATGTAAACAATTAATTTGTGTAAAAATGCTATACTCAAAATTCAACAATAATTGCTTACTTGGTAAGTACTTCTTAGTACAAAATAAAATACAGGATTCCACTACTTTATAGAATATTGATAGTGTGGAGAAGGCATAGTTTGCTTCGAATGAGAATTGTTTCTCAGAGAAAGTAATTATTAGAAGCAACAATACAAGTAACTTTTTATGGTATAACACTTTCTATCCAAATCTGAAATAATAAACTAGATTGGAGTCTATAATATAGAACAGAGTGGAAGATAACATAACATAACATAACATAACATAACATAACATAACATAACTTTATAATAGTGTTACTGCCCTGGCTGGTTGGCTCAGTGGTAGAGCATCAACCTGGAGTGTGGATGTCTCAGGTTCGATTCCCAGTCAGGGCACACAGGACAAGTGACCATCTGCTTCTCCATCCCTCCCCCTCTTGCTTCTTTCTCTCCCTCTCTCTTCCCCTCCTGCAGCCATGGCTCGATTAGTTTGAGTGCATAGACCCCAGGCGCTAAGGGTGGCTCCATGGAGCCTCCACCTTAGACACTAAAAATAGCTTGGTTGTGAGCATGCCCGAGGTGGGCAGAGCATCAGCCTTAGATGAGGTTTGCTGGGAGAATCCCGGTAGGGGAGCATGCAGGAGTCTGTTTATTTCCCCTCCTCTTACTTGGTAAAGAAGAAAAAAAATAGTGTTTACCAAGCTAGCAATAAGGATACCCTGTTAAGTCAGAGATATGAGAAACTTTAGTAGCTCTCAATTGTGGTGATTAAAAGCATGGCACCACCTGCATAGTTTGTGAAAATAAGTTTGTTTGTTTACCCATTAAACAAATGCCAACATGTTTCTTTTTTACAACCCCAATTCTCAGAATACTTAGCATTCTGATGCTAACTGTCAACACCCAAGAAGAAAAAAACTATAATATATATGTGGTTTATTTAAAGCATAGAACTTTTAATTTCTAGAATAGTAGTTCCAAGAACTACTGTCCCAGGATCATAGCCTATGAAATGCCGGTTTAAATCATCTTAAAGCTTTTATGTTTCCTTCTTTATGTGTGTGTTTTGGCAAAATGTACATCAGAAATTATTTAATTACTCTATATACTGGCCCATCATTTCTTAGTTGACAAAGAATTTCACAAGATCGGTTCCCTTCTCTTTATGCATAGACTGCAAAGATGGAATGAAATGGTGAGCCAAGTGGCTTGGTTCCCCCCATGGGAAATGTAGACCAATGCAATGAGACACAGCAGCAGGAGGGGCAAGGGAGTAACACAGGACTGTCCAAATGAGGCGAAGCAGTGAGAGTCTAGTCTGATCCTGAAGGGCTGTGTATTCTCGGGCAAATACTTTCTGTATTTCCATCATACACTGGTGGTGGGTTAAGGAAATTGGATGCTGAAGGTTATTATTTTAAAATTTTTCTCATTTATAGGCATGATTCAAATCAAATTATAAATAATGCTAAATCATAGTTAAATATGATAGTCAAACTATAACTCAGGTGTTCTGATGCAGCCCTAACAGTCTGAATTCACGTCCTCCTTGCTTCTCTTTGGTTAGAGTCAATCGCCTGTCACTGTAGTGGTAAATCCTTGAGGGTCATCTTTACAGAGTAATGTATCACCATGGCACTTTGGCATTTTCAGGGCATGCTTTGTGATAGAGATTAGTAAGGTATTAAAAATTATTTGTCAGTTGGTTTATTTTCCTCTTGTTTGGAGGAAAAGACAACTAAAATCGTTTTCTTCTTTTAAATAAACGGTGACCTTCTACATTGTATTGGTGTTTGCTATATCTGCCAGACACAACGCAAAGCATTCCCTGTGAATTCTCGTGTTCTAACATCACAGTACCCGGCAAGATAGGTTCTTCAGGGCCGCTATTTTCTCACGAGGGGACTGAGGCTGCACAGCTCCCGTTTAGGGCTGCTTTTATTTAGTATTCTGGACTTTCCCTTTACAGCAGTGGTTCTCAGCCCAGGTGACTGTTTCCCTCAAGACATTTAGCAATGTCTAGAGGTATTGTTTTAGTTGTCACACTGGAGGGATGAGGTCTAATGAGTAGAGGATAGGAAGACTACTAAGCATCTTCAAATACACAAGACAGTCCCCACAACAACAAATTAACTAGCCCAAAATAACATAAGAAACTCTGCCTTACAGATATCAAATGCAAACAATTGTATCAGAGCTATGATCATTTGTCAGAATTCATTTAGACCAGTCTATTTTTTTTTTTTTTCAGGAAAATATCAACCAATCTACCAGAGATGAGTGAGTCTCCTTAGACAGCCTTTGCTTTAGTTCAAACTATTCAAAGCCAAAGTAGTTCATAATGGGAAAGAGAACATAAAGGACGTATGATCATAAAAGAAAAAAAATGCTCTACAATATAACCCTACTGTATTACAAATGTTGTGTTTCATCTTTTTTCTTTATAACAGGAATATACAATAGATATATTTTTTGCCCAAACATGGTATGACAGACGTTTGAAATTTAATAGCACCATTAAAGTCCTCCGATTGAACAGCAACATGGTGGGGAAAATCTGGATTCCAGACACGTTCTTCAGAAATTCTAAGAAGGCTGATGCACACTGGATAACCACCCCCAATAGGATGCTGAGAATTTGGAATGATGGTCGAGTACTCTACACCTTAAGGTATTCTTTTGTAAGAAGAAAAAAAGTAATTGCTGGGAATCAAAGAACAACCACACCCTCTTAAGCCAGGGAAGAAAGAAAGAAAGAAAGAAAGAAAGAAAGAAAGAAAGAAAGAAAGAAAGAAAGAAAGAAAGAAAGAAAGAAAGAAAGAAAGAAAGAAAGAAAGAAAGAAAGAAAGAAAGAGAGAGAAAGAAAGAGAGAGAGAAAGAGAGAGAGAAAGAAAGAGAGAGAGAAAGAGAGAGAGAAAGAGAGAAAGAGAGAGAGAAAGGAAGAAAGAAAGAAAGAAAGAAAGAGAGAAAGAAAGAGAGAAAGGGAGAGAGAAAGGGAGAGAGAAAGAAAGAGAGAAAGAAAGAGAGAGAGAAAGAGAGAGAGAAAGAGAGAGAGAAAGGAAGAAAGAAAGAAAGAAAGACAGAAAGAAAGAAAGAAAGAAAGAAAGAAAGAAAGAAAGAAAGAAAGAAAGAAAGAAAGGAAGGAAGGAAGGAAGGAAGGAAGGAAGGAAGGAAGGAAGGAAGGAAGGAAGGAAGGAAGGAGAGAAATCTTAAGCTAACATCAGGGTTGGCATGTTTGATGAAAATAATAAGTGACACTACACTACCTGTGTTTCTCTATGTTTTCAGTGAGCTTTAGCAAAGGACTAGGAATAGTTAAAACTTATTTTCTATGACTGATGTGAGAACGCTTTTCTCCCAAGCACATGCAATTTCCCTTGCCTTTTTAAGACCACCTGATCTTTGCACCAGTCTTGGCTTTGTGTGCATGTCCTGCTACTTTAAAATGTGAAAACTAAAACATAGTTAGTCATCCTTGGGACAACCAGTTGTTATGCGTGGAAATGTCTCCGTTTCCAAGGAAACTGCTGCAAAAGGAGATTTTTCGATGTGCAAGTCTCCAGAATGTCCTTCTCTTTTTAGCTACACAATGCAAGCAACTAGAATGAATTCCGCCTCCCAGCATGCACTCTCTACTACACTGATAGGTTGTTTGAATTAGTTTATTGGCTCTTTTGGAAAGATACCCATTTGGGGGAAAACTTGAAGCTATTTTTTATTTTCTGAACTTAAATAGTAAGTAATATTTGGGAGGTTTTTTACTTTATTTTATGCCATTATCATAGCACTTTATTCTTAGATACAGTGAAAATATTTTTATGCTGAAAATTTTCATTGGTGAGCATATATTATTAAACAACATAATATATAAGTACATAGACTTAAGAATCAGACAAATCTGGCTCTATATAAAGTTCTTAGCTCTATGTCATACTATTCATATGTATTAGGGGCAACTCTCCAGAATTTCTACATATAGGAAGTGGGGCAGCTATCTGGTAGCAGGGGTCTTAGTGCTAGAAGACATATCTCAAAGCTTTATTGTTATAGTAAGCTTGATGTTTTTACTTGGTTATATTTTTATTTAGAGTAATCAGGTAGAAATGGATAGGGATTATTGAGAAAGAAGGCACAACCACCCCAGAAAACACCACCCAGCCAACTAAGCTAAACTCTTAGCTTACATTAATTTTTATAAACTAAAGCCAATGATTCTTATCTTACAGAGTTGTTGTAAGGATTAAATAGGGTGATATGTAAAGTGCTGAGACCCTAATATCTAGTAAGCACAACAGATATAAAATTTATTCATGTATATTTTCAGTAAAAGATATAAATATGATTCCTCTAGGTCTTAGTATCCTGGAACCTTTAGCTTCAAAATGATTCATGTAAATGCCCTTGTGACATATACCTAATGCCTTATATAATGTTCAGCATACAAAATAATAAACCTTTATATCAATTAAGCAGGATTATATCAGTGACTAGGGAAAATGTCTACAATTATAGAAGAAAGTCATTGCGTATAGTTTGAACTCATTGTGGGCTTTATTAAATTAAAGATAAGGTAATGACTGAAATCAGAATCTAGTGAAAATTGAAGTTTGTCTGATAAGTCAGAGTTCAGTCTACCTTTTGAAATATTAAGTCAGTCACAATATCTCAAGTTCCTTTATGTTCTCATAACATTTTCTAACATAATAGTTTTTCACTGCTGGTGATTTGTAGAATCACTATTCAATATTTAATTATAGAAACAGCCTCAAAAATGTCAGCATAAAATTCAATCAAAGTCTGAATGAGTTGCCAATCTATGCTGAAAGATTATTTTATTCTTGTTCTTATCTATAATGAGTTATGAATGTGTGTGTAGATATATATGTATGTATCTATCTTTGTTTCTGCAAACTGTATAATTTTTTTATTTTAACAATTACAGTTTAATTTGGAGAGCTAAAACTAAAAATATCAAATTCAATTATAATTTCACCTATGAATAAAACTAATCTTTTCTTTGGAAGAGTATATAATTATTGAGTGACAATGGTAAAACCTCCAGCTATGGAGACACTTAATCTTGGGTCCAGATCTCAATTGTGCTACCAACTTTGTGACTTTGCACAGATTCAAATACAATAAAGCCACAGTTATTAAATTTAACACTTATTCAATAAAAGAACAATTCACCCTTACCCAGTGCCACCTAAATGATTAACAACTCAATGATTATTAGTTATAAATGAAGATCAGTAATTTCTCTATTTTACTACCAAGAAATAAAATCTCCCCAATTAAAAAGTATGTTAAATTGCAAAATATTTTAAAATAAACAAATGTTCACAAAATAATATTTTCATTACT
The DNA here is from genome assembly GCF_036850995.1 of Saccopteryx leptura. Taxonomy (NCBI): domain Eukaryota; kingdom Metazoa; phylum Chordata; class Mammalia; order Chiroptera; family Emballonuridae; genus Saccopteryx; species Saccopteryx leptura. Next base: position 181,107,067 of record NC_089508.1, read on the forward strand.
TTAAGACTGATATCATTGTAAGAAATATAGTTGACAAATATGAAATTTAAAAAATCAACAGTCTATCACCAATATAATTCTAGAATATGTTCACACTTCTACAAAGGTGATCGAGCCATCTGAATGCCTTTAAATTCCCTCCTCCTAGAGCCTAAGCCCACTGGGATTCAGAAAACCTGTATGTTTAATCAGCATCTTAGATATAAACTATTTGAGACTCACTGGCAAACATATTTCTAGTATGTCTCTGTGTGTTTTCATCTAACGTTTCCTGTTTGCCATTAGATATTTTTCTATTTTTAACATCCTTAAACATCCTATAACATCCATGAAATTAATAGTTTATAGTGTTCCATTGTGAGAATGCATAATACTCCATTACAAAACAGTTATTTTTAAACTCACATATATAGTAATTTAAAGCTAACATCTAACAAGTACTTACAAACAGAAGATTTTGCTTTAATTAGTGGACAAATCTGAAATTTATCAGTATTCATTTACATGCAAACAGCTAATGGGCTGAAGTTCTTAAAACGGTTTATTTTGTTAAGTTAAATATATTCACTGAGCAATCTCATGTGTGCAATTAATTTGCTAGAAAAAAAATGGTGTAATCCTAAGTTTTGAAAATATGGAGTTGGGGTCAATGAGAACTTATTGCCCGGTCTGTGAAAATGAATAGACCAACCTTAAGTGTTAAATAGTTTTCTCCTGGACTTGGTAAATTTTTTTTCAGTGAGAATTACCTTCTGTTATCAGTAAGAATGTATCCCCAGGAATAAATATGCAGAATGGTCACTAGAAATTGTGCTAACATACATTTTGAAAACTAGTCTAAAATCTTCCTACCTATGCTTTATATCTTTCTATTTAGGTTGACAATTGATGCAGAGTGCCAATTACAGTTGCACAATTTCCCAATGGATGAACACTCTTGCCCCTTGGAGTTCTCCAGTTGTAAGTAATACTCCTTCTGGGCTCCGTATCCCCTCTCACCAAATAGTCTAATCACAATGTCAATTAACTGGAAGGTTCACAGAGGATGCAAAATTCCATGGAGTAATATGGTTGACTTTGAAGATTTTTAACAGTATCTTTTTTTTTTATTCATTTTAGAGAGGAGAGAGAAAGGGAGAGAGGGAGAGACAGAGAGGGAGACAGAGACAGAGAGAGAAGGTGGGGAGGAGCTGGAAGCATCAACTCCCATATGTGCCTTGACCAGGCAAACCCAGGGTTTCAAACCGGCGACCTCAGCATTTCTAGGTTGACGCTTTATCCACTGCGCCACCACAGGTCAGGCAGTATCTTTTATTATATCACTAGCTTGTCCCTATTAGAGTGATTCTTGCAAAAAGGGATCTAATTCATCAGGAATTACAAATATGCTTTAGTGAGGAATACACTTATTAAATTGGCCATGGTTGCCTGGAGCACTTTGTTGAGAAGAATTGTAAAGCCAGGCCTGGACTGAATAGAAAGGAGCAATGGTGGATCATATGGCCTCCTCCTCCATGGACCCAGGAGGAGAGTGTGACGGGGCATTTGCTACTTATTCTTTCCTTTACCTGTCAGGATGCACAGAGACCCAACGGTGTTATTTGCGCATTCCAATTTTGTATACCTGTTAACAATAACACAACTGATCATTATCTCCTCCTACTGGAGTTCTAATAATACCTAGAACTAATTATCCACCCATGAGTAAAAGACTGATTTGTGGCATCATATGGGTCTAGTTCAAATTCCAACTCTGTCACTGCAGACTGGAGCAAATTAATCTCTCAGTGAGCCTGTATTACCAGCTACCCAACAGAGATGATAGAACCTGCCCCATCACAATATTGTTTTATTGTTACAATATATAGAGATATATAATTCTTGGTATGCTACCTCAACACAAAAGATTCAATAAAAAGCTCTACTATTCTTAATTATTTTTATCATCAGATAATAGACTGTAGGAAGAAGAGCCATGATGATTGTAGCCCAGATTACATTAAGCTTTAGTAATCTTCACAGATATTTCCTGACTGAATCCAAAACAAGCCTCAGTTTCCCCCAACTGTATGCCTCATTATTTCTTCCACACACATGCAGGTTGCCCACTTTCTCCTTATCTTTGGTCCACCACTTGTGCATACCAGCAATGAGTACTGATTATGCATTTTAAGTTTTTATCTTCATAAATATAATTTCCCAGCCAGGGAATGAGGGAAACTCCTAAAAGCCAATTAAATCATAATAACCATACTTAAGAGAAATCAATGATGAGAGAAATGATCATTGCTTTATCATTACATTAATTCCAAAGAGAACTAAAGGAAAAATATCACTGTTTATCATTATACAGGGAGGGGCAAAGAGAGGCTTACAGTTGTTCATATGGGGAAAAAATGCAATAATTAATAAGTAATTATACAAGAATAAACTGTTTTGTGTACTCACCCCTGTAAACCTATTTTTTCCCAACGCTGTATTTAGAAAAAGTTCCATTACAAAACTTATTTTATATGTTTTACTTTATCCAAGAATGGAATATTCTTAAGTGAAATCTTCCCCAAGCTGTAAGAGTCTAGATTTATTTTCTTTTAATTTCTTTAAATTTCCCCTTTTGAGTCAGCTAAAACTTAAGAACTGGTGAATTCTGTGCTGTCAGGTCACTGATTGACAACTGTCGTCTGAACCCAAACACAAGTTAGTATTTCTTGCTAGTAAAAATTAAATCAGGGTGGGGGAGGCAGAAGAGGATATGGAGGGTTAAATGGTGGTGGAGGGAGACTTGACACAGTAAAATAAACAGATGACGTGTTATAGAACTGTGCACCTGGAACATATATGATTTTATTAGCCAATGTCACTCCAATAGATTCAGTAAGAATTGAATCACAATTACATCCTCCATATGGAGTTCCCTAATATCATCATTCTTTTCCTCAGTTTCAACACATCCTGCCTCCCGACAACAATTGGGGAATCCTGCTTTCTCTTCTCCTTCTCCTTAATTAATAAATACATAACAGACAAAGCATTGGATCAAAAGAAAAGAAAATAAGGAGAAGGAAGAAACAGAAGAGATTTTATTTTAAGTAGTGAATCAGCTTCCACAATCAAGACTTATCTTTTCATAGTATTATTAATAGACAAACAGTTGAGATGATTTCTAGTTTTTTTTTTAAATCCTTCTCTCTGTTTATCTGTTTCTATTTAAGTTTAGTCTACATTTTACTTATTAGGAATGTTTACCCATTAAATATACATTGACCATCAGTTTCATGAAATAAGTATTATCATCATCATTACAAGGCAACAAATAATTTAGAAAAAGACTAAGACACTTGTCTAGGGTATTGGTCTAGGAAAGGATGCTGAGAGTCACTGCATTATCAGTGCACTATCTCTTTCCTGAAGGTTTTCTGAAGGCTGTTCTCTTGGTGGAATAAGACTGACCACTTGCTCATTGGTATCTTCCCCTTGACCTTTCCACTTACTGCTTTCATTATAGATTTCTGTGTGTATTAAAATGATGTCTCGACAAATTGAAGAGAGAGAATAATGTACATAGTTGAGGTCATTTTTCCCAACCACCTTCCATGCCAAATGCATGCTCTGGAGAGGAATTTGAGTCTGTCCTCCCAATATTTTCTGTTTCTGCATGACTCTCCCAATCCTGTGCTGGTAGACTGCCCTTCACCATGAAACAATGTCTTACACATGTACTACTTATTCTATACTGATCACTATTTATATCTTAGCCCAGGCAATGTAAAGCATGTATGTGTTATGTATTAAACCATTTATACTATACTTCTATGCAATTTAAATGACTTTCAAAGGTGATTTTGACCTCGTAATTTTCAAGCCTAACTATAACTTTACCTATCTCAGTCCCTTCCTCAGTGTCTTGTTCCTAGAAGGTGGTTGCTACATGTGTTCATTTATAATCATTTTAAGTGTGAGCTTTCCCATCTCATGGCAGACGGTTATCCACGGGAAGAAATTATCTATCAATGGAAGCGTAGTTCTGTTGAAGTGGGTGACACAAGATCTTGGAGGCTTTATCAATTTTCATTTGTTGGACTGAGAAACACCACTGAAGTAGTGAAGACAACTTCCGGTAAGATACACTTAAACAGAATTCTGAGTGACCCTTTAAGAGATAAAATTCTGGTGTATGTGATTCAGTGGGCTTTTTAATATGTGTCTACAAGTGATATTTAAAATATTAAAATGTTCTAATTGACCAGAGAATATTATATTTGATATTCCAGTATAATAGATAAATATAGATTTTCCCATCCATTTGAAGTAAACTGGATTCAAATTGGATTAGTACATTATTTGTTTAATTTCCTTAAGCAAAACAAGTAGCAATTATTTAAAAAAAAGAAACTATTTTATTAGGAATAAGTATAATATTTCTTTTAAGTACTATGTTTCATAATATATTGAAATTTGGAATTGACTAATTAGAATAAGACCTTCATCTTTTGTACAGAGAAAAGTAAACTTAGGACCTATACAAAGATGGAAATTTAAGATTATACCTTCATAAAAACTATGCTCTAATTCAAAGAGCTATCTAGCCCTAACATTGTTTTTGGCATTTGCATATTTCTCCTAAAGATTCTTTTATTTTGAAAAAAGAACCTGAAAGAAGGTCAAAGAAATGCTCAGTTATACATATATATATATGTATACAGTTTATATATATATATATATAGACAATTAATTTTAACAGGGTGACATTGATCAATTAGAGTACATAGATTCAGAGAAAACATCTCCAGGTCATTTTGACATTTGATTATGTTGGATAATGGGTATACAATTATACATGTTTTTAAAGTGTCTTTCTGCTACCTTATTGACTAGAAGTCCTGACCATCAAGTACTAGAACAGTGTTTAATTTGGTGTCAAAAAAAAAATTCAGGATTGCCTTAGAAGTAAAGTCTTCCATCTGTGAAAGGAAGAACATGTGTAAAAATAATCTCCAAGTCTGCATGCTTCCAGAATGAGAAGTTGGACATCAAGTTCTGTTGTTATTCTTATTTCTATAATTATCCCAGCATCCTAAAACAGAAGCCACAAATTCATGACTAGCCAATCTTCTGTCCAGTCATTTGAGTGCAGAGTAGCATTAAAACCAAATGTTAATGAGGGGAGGGTTGGCTTACATCACAGGATTAAACATCATACCCTTCCCACTGTTTCACACTGAGAATGAACTAGAGTATTCACAATCTGTTAAGAGATACTTCCAGAAATAAATGATCCACTCACGTAAAGCATGGCAAGAAAGATCACCAAGGTGTCATAAAGTATTTAATCTTCCTAGAGAAATAAAAGCAAAACTGCAATGATATCAGAATTGATACTAAGTAGCATTCTCTAATTGATGTGTCAACTAACTCCCTTTGAATTTTAATATGGTAGTTAGCCTTCACATTGGGCTCCCTGTCCACCTGCTGCTGCTCTTGCTGTTTTGTATCTTGTGCGCAGTACTGTTTCAGTTGTCTCTGTGAAGAGGGCTGAACAGAAACTCAACGCCAATGCTGAGAGGCAGCCTGATTCTCTTGATAGTTGATGTCGTAATGACCGGAAGTTTCTGCATGGTCTTTTGTTTGATCCTTGGTGCTGTTCCTAATCTTCAGGTATAGCTCCATAATTAGTTAATAGCAACAAAGAAGTTATGTTAACAACTTTCTTGGGAAATTGTTAAAAAATATTAAATTTTTAGTGGTAAGTGTATTCCTTTAAGAAGCCTCTGTGGAAATCCGGTGAGACAAGCTTAAAATGTTGCCTAGCTTACTGCAGGAGATTTTGAACCTTCAGCCATGCAAACCCACCTCTCCTGACTTTGTTAAATCCAAGTGACTGTACTGCTGGTTCCTTAGTATTTTGTGATTACTGGGGGGGGGGGACGGGGAGATGTGGAGGAGGTGAAGGAGGGTACAGGGGAGATAAATGGTGATGGACAGAGACTTAACTTGCGGTGGGGAACACACAATACAGTGTACATATGTGTTGTAGAAGTTGCATCTGAAACCTGTACAGTTTTTTTAACCAGTGTCCCCTAAATAAATTCAATAAAACAGAAAAGAATTTGAAGAAAAGTTCATATTAGGATCATAATTATAAAAAATTTCATTTAAAAACCAATGTTCTTAAATTTTTAAAAAACACTCTTAAATTTTAAGTACATATATATGTGTATTTCCCAGACTGTATGTTGAAAAAGAAAGAGGGAGAAAGAGAGGTATTAGAAAAATGAAAAAAGTATCAATACATCTAATATAAAATTTTAAAAAGGTTCCTGATGTAAAACAGGACAGAGGGAGCGTTTCCCAGGAGGGGATTTTCTCACCATGGAATTTCATGCTATTTGATAATCCTTGTATCGGCCACCCAGATCAACCCATTACCAACAGTTCTATCTGTATGACACTTGGGGAAAATATTGCCTTGGTGGCAGAGTGACAAACCGTGAAGACTACCTTTAATCCGTAGGCAGGGCATCAAAACAGATTCTGGAGCCATAATTTCTCCTCCAGACCATCATGTCTTCCCGACTGTTCTATATCTGGGAGTGAGCCAGGCATGAACACAGAGAGCCACGTCTCTGCCTCCCACATCTCATGAATCACAAAAGCACTTATGTCTCTGAAATTGTCTTGTGTAACTGTCCTCTTTTCAGTTGCCATCACCGCTGTCCTAGTTCACCAGTTTGTCTGTTGCCATCCAGACTGTGTTGGTAGCCTGCTGTCAGTCTCTCTCTTCTACGGTCTACCTTTGACGTGTTAACCACAAAGCGAGTACTTACTGAGAACTGTCTACCTGCACCATAGCAAGCATTTCACATAAAGGACCCCCTTTGAATCTCACAATCATAGTCATAGTTGCTGTCATCAACATCGAGGGGATCTCTGTGGATGAAGAAACCGAGACTTCTAGGGGTTCATGTGCCAGCAGGGATGGTTATGAGAGCTGGGTTACAAACTCAAGAGGCTTGCTCGCAGACTTAGGCTCTCAACCACGATACTATACTATTCCCACGGTGGCCCAGCGCATCTTTCCGAAGCACAGCTTTCATCAGGACTCACAAATCCAGTGCCTTCCACGGAGCACAGGATATTTGCTCCTTCTGTGGTAGCACCTGATCTCAGGACCTCTCCAGCCTTGTTCTCTGCAATGCCCCAGCATGTGATAAGCCGCTATGTTTTCCTGTATACGACAAGCCAATCCCATGCACACATGGAAGCTCAGTTCCCTTTCCCTTGTGGATGGTTTCTCCACAGACCCCCTTCTTCTTCAGGACTTTCAGGTTTAAATAAGCAGCACATCCTCAATGAGGCCTTCCCTGACCTTATCATTGAAACAAATCCAAACAATTAAGAATGGGCACTCTTGGAGTTGTGGGCAGTTCACATTTGAATACTGGCTTGCACAAATGATATGTCTAATTTCAGTGTCATTAACTAAGACCGCTGGGTTGCTCTGAGGATTAAATCAAGGACTCCCTAGAAATGCTTAAAACTTGGTCTGCCACATAGAAAAGACTCAGTAGATAAAGGCTTAAATATTATCACATTACCTGACCAGGCGGTGGTGCAGCGGATAGAGCATTGGACTAGGATGTGGAGGACCCAGGTTTGAAACCCCAAGGTCGCCAGCTTGAGCGTGGGCTCATCTGGTTTGAGCAAGGCTCACCAGCCTGAAGTGAGCTGGCTTGAGCAAGGAGTCACTCACTCTGCTGTAGCCCCCTGGTCAAGGCACATATGGGAAAGTAATCAATGAACAACTAAGGTGCCACAATCATGAGTTGATGGTTCTCATCTCTCTCCCTGTCAGTCTGTTCCTATCTGTCCCTCTCTCTGGCTCTGTCACACACAATATATATTATATTATTGTAATCATTATTTCATTAATTTCCCTCACAGCATTTTCACCCACCTTGTGGAAACATTATTTCTGCCTCATGTTGCTTGGGCATTCGCTTTTCTCCTTCTCTGCCTCATCTCTCCAATAAATTAAAACTTCACAACAGAAGCTTTTCAATAATCATCTTTGTATCTGTGATGCTATTACCATAGTGGCTTGCTAAGAATTGTTCATTAGTAAGTAACTGTAGGGGTGATTATGGCAATTATATTGATAAAACCACACATTTTCCCTCAATTTAAAAAGCAATGCAGTATCTTTTTTTTTTTTTTAATCAAGTGAGGACAGGGAGGCAGAAAGACAGACTCCTACATGTGCCCTGACTGGGATCCACCCAGCAACCATCATCTGAAGTTGATGTTCTGCCCCCTGGGGCCACTGCTCCATTGCTCAGCAACTGAGCTATTTTAGGACCTGAGGCAAGGCCATGGAGCCATCCTCAGCACCCAGGGCCAACTTGCTCATTCGAGCCATCGCTGTAATGCAGTATCTTAGTATGCATTTTTTCATCACTCATTGCTATTCTAAAGTAGATTTTGTTCTTTCTGATCATGCTCCATTTAGGGTTCACCAAATTACCTGCCCAGTTCTTAATATTCACCAGAACTTTGTTTGTTCATGTTTTCAATGTTAAATGTGGGCTAGAAAAGTGGGAATTATTTTCTTAGGGGAACCTATAGTCTTGGGATCCAAATGCCATAATTTTGATTAAAAAATAATATATCCCATTCTTCCTATATTAGAATACCACCAAACCCCCCAGATTGTCTTTAGCAGTTAAATTATCCATGTCTCATAAAATATAAATTTTTTTGAAACAAATTTTTATAAAATATCTTGATAATTTTTTTGACAAACCCATATACATCAACTATTATTTATTTTCTTTTTGTTGTTAACATCTTTTAGGCATAGATAATCCATGTCCTAGTTATATTTTCCTGATTTCCACGATGCGTAAATATTAAGTAAAAAATTCGCATATCGCTAAATTAATCTTGCTTTCCATGGTGACAAGCAGCCTACAATTCTAGAAAAGTCAGCTTCATAGATTAAGTCTCTGTTTATTGCATGATCACTAAAATATGCATAATCCCCCCGACACCTTCGACACCTCTAAGCCTTGTCCATTGTTCTTCCACCATGTGGCCTCTTTTTGAGGCCTCTGTCTTCCCTGAGGGTTTGTGGGCAGACTATACTTCATGTCTGTGTGCCCAGTTTCCCTCATTTAACACCAAACTCAAGTCCAAACTTCTCTGCATATATCAGTATACAAAATTCAAATAGCTTTCCAAATAGAGAGAGAGAGAAAGAGAGAGAGAGAGAAAAGCTCCCACTTAGTAGGCTGTTTTAATTAGGATGACTTTTATTCATCATTGAGGTAAACTTTGGAGAAAAGAAAAAGAAAATTAAAAAAAAAAGACACAAGTTAATGGCAATATTTTTTTTTCATTAAAGAGGTTGAAAGAAAGAAAAGCATACCTAGAAATCTAGATGGTAAGAGAAAAATAACTACAGCATCAATCCTGCCGTCTCTCACCACAGTAAGTTGTGAGCTCATCTTAGTCAACAGTAGACTTTCCACACTACTTGAGGCAACATATTATCTTAAAAATAAATCAGTGGAAAACTGCATAGTAACAGATTTTTTTTCACTTTCTTTAAGCTTCCCTTTTAGAAACATTAACTTTGGCTTCAGGAGAGGAAAATGTATGAATGGTGTAAAGAGAGACAGGCCACGAGCAGTCGGGGGGGGGGGGGTGATTCTGGGGTGAAGGCTCTTACTTACAAAACATTTGCGTTTGACTAGACACTCCTTTCAAATCCTTGTCCTAAAACCCATCCATAACCTCTGATGTAACCAAGGTTGCACGACACACGCCTCATGGAGGAGCAGCTTCCTTTGTGAATTAATGTTCTCCTAGGATGTTTTCCTTCATTAAGCTTTCAACATGTTTTTTTAAAGCAAGTCAAGTGCAAAAAACTCCTTTAGGTTTTTAATTTAGGGAAATGATGCTCTCACTCCATATATATAACTATATATATTTATATATATATAACCACATATAACTATATATATATATATACATATATTACACATGCTATATATATTGTTATATATATAGATACATAGATCAAATATCTGTCCCGTTACCCTTATGCGCATGTTCAGTAGAAAGGTGAGTTAATTAAAAGTTATAATAGTTTTATAATAGTTAACCTGACAGAGACAATGAAATGAAGGAATAGCCCTCAATAGGATAGCCACGTACATGCAGCCACAAAATAGTAACCATCCAGAACAGCAGTTATATTCAGAGGTAGCAATAATATCAAATGACAAACGATTTAGCAGTGATACCCTTTCATTTCTCAGAAACATATTTATTGTCTGTGAGATAGTATCATTCGCTTGCTAAGTGGACCTGTGATTTATGACCCAAATCTGGCCTTAGGAAACTGTTAGATTCACTGTATTTGTATAATATTGTTCCTCACAGAAAAATGTCCTCAGAAAAAAGACATGAAAGGTTGGCACAACTACTATTTTTAGTACTTTTGAGATTTAGTATCTTATGTTGACAGTCTATCCAAATGCAGCAGTTCAAAACAGCACTAATGTTTACCCAAGTTTTTGGTGTTTCTTCACTCATTTGAAAATTCTATTTTGCTATGTTTAAAAAAACACATTCATCAGTATGACTGATATAACTAATTGAACCTTTCTGTATAGATGCTGCCCCAAAATAAACGGAAAACACTAAATAATTTTTAAAAATATAGAAATGTGAGTGAGATAATGGGACCGAGGCTCCGAACATCATGCTGTACACTCAAACCCACTGAAGGTTCTTTTCACTCTTTTTGAGGCCATTGAAAAATTTATCTCATTTTTACATTTTCAGATAATAATGCTATTCAGCATTGCAGATACGCAAATGTATGCATGTCAGAGACCGAAATGGGCAGCAAATAGCAGTAAGGGAAATAATGACTTGGTGTTTTTAAATTTAACTTCCTTTCTTCAGAAGGAGGATATTATGAGAATGACAGCACAAAAGCAGTGCTTACCAGCCCGGAGAAGGATTTGCTGGGTGTACAAGCTGAGAGGGACCAGAAAGTGTTTACCTCTCTCACCTGTCACTCCTGTAATCTGTTTCCTTTAGGAAAATCCATTAGTACATTCAATAAGGGCAGAAAAGCTTGAGGAAAAGAGAATTGACAAATATGTTAAACATGACCTCGTGTATTATTTTTTGTTTACTTTGATATATGGGTGTCCCTGCTGTTGAAGAAATTGACAACGCTTCACATTTAACATATAAAACACATCATAAATGTCTTAATTTTTTTTTCATATTTGTCTTCCAAATTATCTACCCCCCCCCAAACTAAATACTCTTTACTCTAAGGCATCTGTCAGAATTATGACAAAAAAAGAAATACTAACAAATATTGTTTTTAAAAATTACAGTTCCGCCAGCCTCGTCACACACCTAATTGTTTTACCCATAAGTACACCTCTAGCATCAATATATATATTTATTTATGAATATTGATGTACAAGAAGTGATATTGCTGGTAATATGAAAGCTTCGATTTAGAAAACTGAATTTATTGGAGTAATTACCAAACATGATTTTTAATTTGTCTATACTCACATTACTTAGAGCACTACACCCATTGATTTTCATCATTCTAACCATTGCTTACTGCTAAGTGGTGAAGAGCTATGTACTATGAAAGACAGTGTGTAACTCACAAGCTATGAAATAGCTGCTTGTTGAGGAGATGAGATAATGCAATCATGGACGGCAATTGTAACCACTTAATAATCACATTTTCTTAGTTGGTGATTTCTTGTTACCAGTATTAGTGACAGGGAGTAAAATTAGACTGATAGAGAAATACAATTTGGGGGCTAACTCTTGAAGATCAAACCCAATTTTAATTTTACTTGTAGAGAAATTACATGAGAGAAGTAAAGTCAGTTTTAGCCAGTTGACTAACTCCAGCCTAGGTGATGGATAATTAATGAACAAGGACAGAGTTAAATTTTATTGATTTTAGTCAACATTAAACAACTGAGAAATTTCATATAAAATCTTAAACATCTTTTCATCTACAACATCTGGGTCTTCATTTGCGTTTGAAACTGACTGGGTACAGAATGACTTGTCACCTGTCACAATAATTGAGGCACAATCTTCCATTTACCAGAGTCCCTACCACTACCTGTTGCTTTTTCAGGATTATATGTCTTCTTAAATAACTGTATTTTTTTATTTTGGAAAACCATGTGCCTTTATATCTCTACCTAAAAAAAAAAATAGGGGAAATAAAAGCTAATATAGACCAAATGACAGAACATATGTGTCTGTGGAAATAATATTCTGTTACTCTTAATAGGCAAAAAGAGTTTCTATCACAAAACAGCACTCTAAGAGATGAACATGAACACTAGTATTTAACCAAAGTTTGCCTGAGAATATATAGTGAGTTACAGAGAAGGGCTAAAACCTGTCTTACTTAGGTCTCACTTAAGTTTTACATTCTAGAATTGGGCTTATTTCTCATAAATATCTAGTATAGACCATTCAAACTGATTTTTAAGTTTATTCAGTTTATCTCTACCATCCACTTTCCTGGAAGATGGACTTTAACTAAACATAAAGTTTAAAGCGTCTTGTACAAACATCTGTGCGTCTAGTCTTCTCTGCGTTTTTCTTTTTTCAGCTCACATTCAAGCAGCTAAAAGCTTTGTTGCGTTTTTTCCTGTGCATTACTGATTAGCCATCTTGCATAGCCAATTAACACTTCTTCCTGTTGTACTTTTCTGAAGATGAATACCGCCATTGTTCTGTAATAAAGCCTTGTTCTTATTTTCTTTGATGAAATGAGACAGCTGAATATAGAGCAAAACACCACGACTGCTGTTTGAGAGTTGCTTTTGTGGTTATGCCACCATATAGGTGAATGACCCTGAGTGAGGGATTTTCTCTTTCATCCCTCAGTTCCTTCATCTCATAATAAAAAATCAGACTAGATGGAACTGGAAGATCCTTTTCACTAACTATCCCACTATGGGTGTCAGAGGTGTGGGTGTCAACTGAATTTACTGTGAGCGAGAAATTGGAAGAGGGTGAGGATAGGACAATGGCTATGACACAGCTCTCAGAGAGGAGGAAGAACAGACACTCAGTGACCTTAAATAGCAAGAATAATTTTGATCCCAAACAGGACTGCATAGCATATTGTTTATTTTTAATCACTTAGTTATCTAAATTTGGCTGAAGTAAATAGTGCTGTGAATTGGCAGTTGTTGAAATAGCTCACTTCCACAATAATACGAATGTGATGTTCTAGCATTTGCCAGTCCTTTATGTCTACATCACCTCGTTCACTTTTTACAGTAATTCTGTCATGTGATGGTCCTTTTCCAAGTGAGATTATCGAGTACAACCAACCTAGTAGGAACCCTATCCAGCGATGGTAAGGACCTTGCTCAAAACCATAGAGGGGTTTACTAAACAGACACCCAGGTTTCCTGATGGACAGTTGATTTTCCAAGCTGGTGATGACTCAAAAACTAGGGCTGTTTCTGTATTTAAGTTTTTAGAAAGGCTTTCCCTTGGCCATTTTTCCTTTTTCTTTTTAAATTTTGTACTGAACTTGTTGGGGTGAGATGGATTAGTAAAGTTATACAGGTTTCAGGTATATAATTCTATGATACTCATCTGTATCTTGCATTGTGTGTTCACCGTCCCAAGTCAAGTCTCCTTCCATCACCATTGATCCCCTACCCTCTTCTATCTCCCCCCAATCCCTTTCCCTCTGGTAATCACCATCCTGTTGTCTATGTTTTTTTTTTTTAAATCTAGAGTGTGATATATTTTCTCTTTACTGATATGATATCTATCTATCATCTATTATCTATCATCTACCTATCGTCTATCTAAAGTTGATTGTATACAAGTATGGCAGAATTAGACTCTATTGGTCAACTGAAAGCAAATAGCCCTCACATCTCAGAGGTTTAAAACTGATCATATACAATGTATTGCTCTTCTTCCTCTGCCTCTTCATTCTGCGGCTCGCCAAAGGGGGAAATATTAGTAAAAATATAAAGTGATTCTAAGAGTTTCTAATAGTAAAAATATAAAGTGATTCTAAGAGATAGGTATGAGTCACTTGGCCCATATTCCCTTTGCTGAAGCAAGTCACATGGGCTAACCTAACACCCATTGGGATGGGACGCATGTTTCTCTTATACAAAGGGCCACCAGGGAAGGCCTTTGTAGATATGGACTTGGTATAGGAGAGAGCAAATATTTTGAACTACAAAATTATAACAAAAATTTACTGTTAGTATAATCCTTTATGCTATACATGACCCACCTACCTGGCCATGCTAAGTAAGTGCAGTGTGAGATGACAGGTCAGAATGTGGTCCCCAGCAAGGAAAAGAAATGACTTACTCTCACGGAAAGCAGAGCCCCGGTATAAAATGTCTCTCACTCTGAGAATTATCCTCTTGAAAAAAAAAAGGACTCTGTTGGGGTAAGCCTGTTTACTTTGTCAATGACCTAGAGCCATGATTTCCTATTTATGTAAAATTGGCTTCAGAAGGAGCAGGAGAGAAGATACAATATCAACATGAAAATGACTGTAGGGTGATGGGAACTGTCAGGTTTTATAAACACGGGCAGGATTTCCTCGGGTGGGACAGCTCTATTAATTACAACAACAAAAAAACACAGTCCATAAACATTGGTCCCGTACTAAATTCAATTTTACAGATAACAGGCAGCGGTGACGTCTTAAGAAACAATAAACCAGAATCATCCTCTCGTCCGTAGGAGAAAGTAATTGAACACGATTTAATAAAGAATGACCATAAAAGAATAAAAAGGTCAGGCTGTCTTGATTGCTGTTACTTTCTGCATGGGAAAAAAAAAATCTTTAATGTTTCTAATGTTCCTGTGTAAGAAAAGAATACAAATAGAGTAGGTGCGATTAAAACTTAAAATGTTTTGTTTTATTTTATTTTATTATAACAATGAGCTAAAATTTTAACCCTTTCCTCTATAAAAATTCTTAAAATTGTTTCTCTGTTTTGTAAAGTACATGAAGTACTTTATCTATCAATAATTCCAAATATTTTCATGAGTCTAGTTATTAGTAGAACTAGAACTAATCAACAAACATCTATGTCCCTAAACCACTGTTTCGTTGCTACTGCTACTACCTAAGATAAATCTAATATAAAGAGGAATTTCTATTTCACTGGCTGACAATGAATAAGTAAGTAAGTAGTAGGGGATATTTTGGTTCTAGAAATTTTCCACTATGAATCTATACATGGATAAGTCAGGTTGATAATGAGATGATGATGATGATAATGTAGATTTTAAAGCCATCTTTTCGCCTTTTATTGGGCATCTCACATATGTGAGGCACTATGTTAGGCACTTTACAAGATTCATGTAAACATGCAGCTGCTTTAGAAGGTAGATCTTAGTTTTATTGCCACAGTTAAATACAGATGTCCCTCGCCATATCGCGGTTCACTTTTCATGGTCTCTCTGTATCGCGGATTTTTAAATTGTATATGTCTAATTTTGTATCGTGGATTTTTCTCTATATTGTGGGATTTTGTGAAAAAAATAGGTATTCTTATGTATTTATTATTTTAATTATTTT